>NC_084739.1:8921164-9226164 GCF_033978785.1 Entelurus aequoreus | reverse complement strand
CAACACTCAGTAAACGATTGGGAACTGAGGAAACTAATTGTTGAAGCTTTGAAAGTGGAATTCTTTCCCATTCTTGTTTTATGTAGAGCTTCTGTCGTATTTTAGGCTTCATAATGCGCCACACATTTTCGATGGGAGACAGGTCTGGACTGCAGGCGGGCCAGGAAAGTACCCGCACTCTTTTTTTACGAAGCCACGCTGTTGTAACACGTGCTGAATGTGGCTTGGCATTGTCTTGCTGAAATAAGCTGAAAACATCGATGACATCTATTAAAACAGACAAGAAGCAAGGAAATAAACAGAGACGGGATTCAATTTGGCTCAATTGAGGAGAGACGTGTCGACCTGTAACCTCTTACAGTGTCACCCACGCTCTGGCGAAAGATTGTACGCCACCTCTTTTTATTTGGACTTTCCCTGTTTACATAACAACAGCTTGTTCCTAAAGGAATGGGGGGTATGTAAACAGCCATTGTTTTCGGTCACATTAACACAAAACTAAAAGATGCCTCTGGGCTTGGACTGGTCCTGGATCGAGCTTGGGCAGGTCTTGGATGACAGTAGATAACCCCTCCCGTCTCTTCCCATCGTACACAGCGGAATTTTCCAAGCCTTTGGCTTGGTGCAACAAAGACAGCTTTCGTCTGTTCACTGTGAACCCAGGGAACGGAAAGTTTTTTGATAATTTACATACAATTTTTCCGACACCATGCCTACCGTCAAGCATGGTGGGCTGCACGCAAGAAAGAATAATCAACGAGGTAAAACAAATGTTTTTCATTCCGAATCATCGTAGTGACCTTTGTTGTTAAAGTTCCGGAGTTTGGAGATTTCACACTGTGAGTGCACCACAGAGCTAGTGACAGTGTGTGCGTGTGTCAGCAGAGCAACTGGAAATGAGAGGAACAGTCCAGCCGGTAGTTGTTGGTTTGGCTTTTTTATTCAATAGAAAGTTGATCCATCACCCCCTTGTTAGGCTTGTTTGATTTTCAGTACTTAGCATTGTGTTTAAAGTGTAGAAACTCTTACTAAATATTGACCTTTATCAAGGCTGATACACATTATTCATGTTTACATTGTTTCTTATGGAATGTGCTTCTATATACAAACGTTTCTATTTGCAAACTATGTTCAAGAATCAAGTACCGTATTTTTCGGACTATAAGGCGCCCTTAAAATCCTTTAATTTTCTCAAAAAATCAACAGTGCGCCTTATAACCCGGTGCGCCTAATGTACGGCATAATTCTGGTTGTGCTTACCGACCTCGATGCAATTTTATTTGGTGTAGTGATAAGTGTGACCAGTAGATGGCAGTCATACATAAGAGACACGTGTAAACTGCACGATGACGCCAGTAAACAACACCAAAACTTTAAATGTTCCTGTAGAGGTTGCCCTCTAGTGGGTTCCTCGGACCACCACACACTGCCACGAGAGCCCGGATTTCAGGGTACAACACTGTTTTATTTTCATAAATCGTGCAAGGCTGACCGGCAAAGGCAGGCTTAAATAATGCCTCTGATTAGTGCTCGGGAAGCAGTTGAGCGGGCGAACACTAATCAGAGACAGGTGGAAATAATAAGTAACCATGGTAACTAAAACAAATAAGGGTGCACAAAAACAGGAACTATTAGAGTCCAAAACTAACAGAACATAACAAAACATGATCCGGACTACGGATCATGACATGTAGTGTTTTAGTTCTTGTCTTGTGCTCCTATTTTGGTGGCTTTTTCTCTTTTTTTGTTATTTTCCTTTAGGAGTTTCATGTCTTCCTTTGAGCGATATTTCCCGCATGTACTTTGTTTTAGCGATCAAGGATATTTCACTTGTTTTTAATCCTTCTTTGTGGGGACATTGTTGATTGTCATGTCATGTTCGGATGTACATGGTGGACGCCGTCTTTGCTCCACAGTAAGTCTTTGCTGTCGTCCAGCATTCTGTTTTTGTTTACTTTGTAGCCAGTTCAATTTTAGTCTCGTTCTGCATAGCCTTCCCTAAGCTTCAATGCCCACTCACCTTTTGTTTATTTTTTGGTTTAAGCATTAGACACCTTTTTACCTGCACCCTGCCTCCCGCTGTTTCCGACATCTACAAAGCAATTAGCTACCGGCTGCCACCTACTGATATGGAAGAGTATTACACGGTTACTCTGCCGAGCTCTAGACGACACCGACACTCAACAACAACACAACATTTGCAGATTATAATTATTGGTTTGCAAAATTTTTTTTAACCCAAATAGGTGAAATTAGGTAATCTCCCACGGCACACCAGACTGTATCTCACTCACAGTGGTTGAAAAACACTGCTCTATAGTGCCTCTGTAGAATGTGCTGAGAATGGGGGGAGGGAGCTGTGCTCTTTTCATCCAACTGCATTTATATCCAGTTTCTCACCAAAATTGCATCGTTTCTTGACACATTTTTTATTTTTTTTGCTTGATTCTAAATATCTGTTTACTGTTTCTCTATGACAAAACTTAGTTTTTTAAAGCTGTCAGAGAAAAATGTACATTTCTGGTGGTGCCAATGTTCAAGCGTCACATTAACTATCCGAACAAATCAGGTGGGCTTTAATTGTTTGGCAAACAAGCCTGTAAAGTTGTCATGAAACTGTCAAATATGCAGAGCTCTGTTTATGAATGAAGCCCCGAGTATGACCGCCCATCTGCGTGCTGTTGTAAAAGAGCTCGTTTACCACCAATCTGTGCATTTTGTGGGTGTGGCACCGAACGGAGATGTTGACATGCGGAGTTTCAAGCACTCCTCATTCTCTAGCTGGGTGACTTTTCAAATGATGCTACAAATTAGCAGTAGATGCTACTTTTTGTAACAACGCTTTTGCCCCACACTTGACAAATTACGGTTGTCTGTTCGACATCTTCCTGCTTGAAGCCAAACCACCGCCAGACGATGGAACCCCGTGCTGTTTTGCTTGGGAATTTAATTCTTCCTTCATTTGTGACCAGATTCGCACCTTCTTTCTCTCGTATTACCACTCGCACCACAGCTAACGTTACCCGTGCCGCTACCTCTCTGCTCAGCGAGGGCGTATACGTATGTGACGTATGTAAGAAGGTGCGCTTGTTTTATGTCTCTGTGAGAAGGACAGACAAGAAAGAGTGAGAAGAGCCTGTAGCGCAGTGGTGGGCAAATAATTTTTACCGGGGGCCGCATGACCAACCTGAGCACTGCTGGACAATATTCCAATTAAATTTTGCTCAAATTATTTTTGATATACCGTAAGATAAATAATAATAATAATAATAATTTCATTTAACCTAACTTAACTTTATACAAAAGCAGATTGCTTTTGATGGTTTTATTTTTAACACTGTCTTACACTACACTTCCTGATGTATAATACAATGCAAAAATGTCAATTTCTGTCACTTTATCCTGCATCCTCTTTAAAAGTCCAACATTTTTCTCCGTCAGATTTGGACAACCATCTGTTGTCACACCTGCCAGCTTGTCCCATTTCAGTCCTAACATGTCCAAACACGCATTTACCTATGTGAACAAGTCATTACCTGTGGTTGTCTCTTTAATTGACTGCATGGCTGCCAGCTCCTCCGTGATTTTAAAGTCTGCAGTTATCCCACATAAGAATATGAGCAGTTGGGCGGTGTCACGTACATCGCAGCTCTCATCCAAAGCCAGTGAAAAACAGTCAAAGTCGGCCGTTCTGTTCTTCAGCTGAAGCTCCAAGTTTCCAGCGATGGTCTCAACCCGCCTCGTTACAGTGCGTCGGGAGAGTGACACGTTCTCAAATGCGCCCCTCTTCTCCGGGGCATATCAGCGCAACAGAGTCCAATAAGCACTCCTTAATAAACTCTCCGTCAGAAAACGCCTTACTTTTTCTAGCGATTCTGTGAGAAATTACGAAACTTGTCCGGATGGCTGCATCTCTGGGGGTGTGAAATTTGGCAAAAAGTCCTTGTTGGGTTTGCAGTTTTACCAATCAACGCATCAGCCTCCCTTGCGCGCGCTTCATCAGACTATTTTTCCTCGTGCTTCGTCGTGTAGTGGCGATTCAAATTATATTCTTTAAGCACAGCAACCTGTGTACCACAAATTAAGCACACGGCTTTACCTTTAATTTCTGTAAAGAAATACTTGGCAGTCCATGTCTTGTTGAAAACACGCCATTCGTCATTAACTTTTCTCTTTTTAACGTCTCCGGGGTAAACCGTGCATCACTTGTCGCTGTGCACCTTCACTCACAGGTTACACCTGGACATACACCCATAAATAACACTTTTCAAAGTAAAAGCAGCACAGTTGTATTGCGTGCACGACATAGATGTTTTTCTGAACTTTAATTTGTAATTTGTGATTGCCGCTGTTCCCAATCAAACACGCGCATACGTCCACACGGAAGTAATACAAATAACGCTTTTCAAAACAAAAGCAGCACCGTTGTATTGCACACTCGACATAGATACTTTTTAAAATTTATTTTGTAATTTATGATTGGCCTCACGCGGGCCGGACAGGGACGCACAAAGGGCCGGATGTGGTCCGCGGGCCGCAGAATGCCCAGGTCTGCTCTAGCGGGTGACTTTTCAAATGATGCTACACATTAGCAGTAATGCTACTTTTTGTAGCAACGCTTTTGCCCCACACTTGACATATTACGGTTGTCTGTTCAACATCTTCCCGCTTGAAGCCAAACCACCGCCAGACGATGGACCCCTCTGCTGTTTTTCTTGGGAATTCATTCTTCCCTTATTTGTGACCAGATTCGCACCTTCTTTCTCTTGTATTACCACTCGCACCGCAGCTAACGTTACCCGTGCCGCTACCTCTCTGCTCCGCGAGGGCGTATACGTATGTGACGTGTAGGGATGATGTTTGAAACCGATTCTCCCGGTTGTTCGATAAGAAAAGAACCGATTACATGGACTCGAATCCCTTTTTGAGAACCGATTCCCGTTATTGAGGCCACTATAGTAAAGAAAAAGAGTTGGTTCTTTATTCGAATCCCTGGGAACGAATCCCAAATGGGCAATGTTATGCCCATTTGATTGTAGACTCTTACTGACACCTTGTGGCGATATGAAAATACTACGCGTCATTAGTTTGAGCACTTCCGGGTTGACGATGTTAGTCCAGTTCATGAGACAATTGAGAAGTAGACAAGTTGTGTTAGCTCTTACAAGCCTTGGAAAAGACAAGTCTGTAAGTAAACTGTTAAACTTGTTTATGTAACTCAATATTAAGGTGGGAAGTGGTTAAGTTTGATAGTAAGATGTTTATAGAAAAACAATTTTTGTGCACTGTTTCAGTGGCTGTTTTGAGGACTTAAAATGGCTGCCAGTCGTGTATTTCCACCATCGAAATAGTTTCAACACTCAGAAGTATTTGTTTGATGATAGTACTGTGTATTTGTGTGAAGCTAATATTTACATATTGTGTATTACATTTCAGTATGTTAATTGAATCACATAGCTAATACATTTGTCATTGTGTGTACTTCAGTTTAAAAAACAAACAAAAAAAACAGTCCAGTGCAAGACAAAAGTAAAGATAGGAAAAGACAAAGCAAGATCAACAACAATTAAGAGCCTAAATGGATTAATCTGCTTTGGAACTTTATTAGACGTCTTGGATTGTTTGTTAGCTGTCTGCCTGTGTGTGTAGTTAGTATGTTCCAATAGCAGCAGAAGTGCACTTTTTGGAGAGCTGTATTATTTTCAGTTTTGTGTCCAAGGGACTGATTTTATTTAACACTATATTATTATTTATACACCTATAGTGATCACAGAGACAGGTTGTTTTTGTGTTACTGTATATATTTGTTTTTCTGAAAAATCCCACTTAATATACTTTGGGTAGGAACAGTCAATATTTATTCATTTTATTTTTTTAGGGGGGGGTAACAGTCAATATTTAATTATTTATTTTATTTTATTTTTTTCTTATAAAATAAAAGCTTTTGTTAAACCAAATATTGTGTTTTTTTCCATATACAACAACCTATCTTCGGTGCTCCCATCAAACAAATAAAGACAAATGTAGGACAGAGTCTCCTCGGGCTGCTTTTTAAAGGGACGCCCTTGTTCCTGCTCCAGTTCCTGCTTCTTATATCCCCGCTGGTCGCGGCACTCGTGCGCGCTCGGGGAGAGACGGATCGAGACCCTGTCCAGGCCACGTGAACCAGAACCTGTAACTCTATCATTAGCGCATGATCAGTGTCAACGCTGGAAAAAGAAACGCTTCCTAATGACTAATTAATGGGGTAAGCTGAGAAATATGGCAGGGAGGCTTGGCAGACCTCACACTTGCCTAAATACGGAGCTCCTTCCTGGGGTGTTGACAGAACCTGGCAGTGAGGGTCTGGGTGGAATTTGTCTGCATTTGGACCAGGGGAGAGTGTTAAACCGTTAGAAGTAGGGATGTCCGATAATGGCTTTTTGCCGATATCCGATATTCTGATATTGACCAAACCCTTAATTACCGATATAAATATAATATAAAAACAGTTACATAGAAACTAGTAATGAATGAAAATGAGTAAAATTAACTGTTAAAGGTTAGTACTAATAGTGGACCAGGAGCACGCACAATCATGTGTGCTTACTAGGGATGATGTTTGATAAGGAATTATCGAGTTCGAGCCTATTATCGAATCCTCTTATCGAACCGATTCCTTATCGATTCTCTTATCGAGTCCAGATAGGTTGTTGTATATGGAAAAAAACACACAATATTTGGTTTAACAAAAGCTCACTTTTATTATATAACAAAAAAATTAAATCTAATAAATAAATAAATATTGACTGTTACCCACCTAAAAAAATAAAATAAAATAAATAAATATTGACTGTTGTTACCCAAAGTATATTAAGTGGGATTTTTCAGAGAAACAAATATATACAGTAACACAAAAACAACCTGTCCCTGTGATCACTATAGGTGTATAAATAATAATATAGTGTTAAATAAAATCAGTCCCTTGGGCACAAAACTAAAAATAATACAGCTCTCCATAAAGTGCACTTCTGCTGCTATTGGAACATAACTGTTTGTCGTTTGTCGGTTCTCAAAAAGGGATTCGAGTCCGAGGACTCGGTTCTTTTCTTATCAAACAACCGGGAAAACCGGTTTCGAGTATCATCCCTAGTGCTTACGGACTGTATCCCTTGCAGACTGTATTGATATATATTGATATATAATGTAGGAACCAGAATATTACTAACAGAAAGAAACAACCCTTTTTGTTTGAATGAGTGTAAATGGGGGAGGGAGTTTTTTTTGGATTGGTGCACTAATTGTAAGTGTATCTTGTGTTTTTATGTTGATTTAATAAAATTTAAAAAAAAAAACGATACTGATACCAATAATAAAAACAACAACGATACCGATAATTTCCGATATTACATTCTAAAGCATTTATCGGCCGATAATATCGGACATCTTTAGTTAGAAGACATTATTATTACCTAACGCCATTCCCTACATTTCAACCGTGACGTGCATTCCACTCCACCATATTTGTATTTGTATATTGTACAGGATTGCCTATTATTTTTATTGGATAGTATTCTGTTTATTTCAATTCTTAGTTTTATCTTTATTACCTCTTGTGTAATTTATTTTTATGCCATATTTGTTACCACTACCGCATTTTAAATTGGAGTCCTTAATCCCGTTATATGCAAATATAATGACAATAAAGTCCATTCTATTCTATTCTATTCTATTCTGTTGACAGGGCATCGGGGTAAGTATTCACGGCGCTTCACTTTTTCCACAGCCTTGTTGAAAAATGGAATACATGCAATTATGTCCTCAAAATTCTACACACAATACCCCGCAAGGACAATGTGAAAAGGCTTTAAAGAAAATACAAATAAATGCATATTTATTAAGAACAAAACATAAAAAAAACAAACTGGGTTATAAGGCGCATTAAAGGGGTCCTTGTCTCCATGGCGACAAATAAAGCGAGTTTCTTGCAAGTATCATCCCTGCAGGACGAGGAATAGGTAAACATGCTTCACGGCACACCGTAGCTCACCGGCGTCACAATGTAAACAAACGCCACGGGTGGATCTACACCTGACATCCGCTGTAATGATACCAAGTGCAGGAGCGTATCTAGTCAATACTACTATAATAGATTTTATTTGTAAAAAGCACTTTACATTGAGCAAACAACCTCAAAGTGCTACAGTGTATTAAAAAAAATAAAATTAAAAGATAATAAAAATAAATAGAAATAAAAACTAGAACAGCCTAATAGCTAGAAGTAGTATGCATATATCTGAAAAAAGTTGTTTTTGTTTTTTTTTAAAGAAGGGGTTTTAAGCCTTTTTTAAAAGCATCCACAGTTTGTGGTGCCCTCAGGTGGTCAGGGAGAGCGTTCCACAGACTGGGATTACTATGATTACATCAATATTTTTTCATTTTTTAAAAAAGTTTTTGATGTTTATAAACTCAGGAAACATGTCTCTAGACCAGGGGTCACCAACGCGGTGCCCGCGGGCACCAGGTAGCCCGTAAGGACCAGATGAGTAGCCCGCTGGCCTGTTCTAAAAATAGCTCAAATAGCAGCACTTACCAGTGAGCTGCCTCTATTTTCTAAATTGTATTTATTTACTAGCAAGCTGGTCTCGCTTTGCCCGACATTTTTAATTCTAAGAGAGACAAAACTCAAATAGAAAATATTTTAAAGACTTGGTCTTCACTTGTTTAAATAAATTCATTAATTTTTTTACTTTGCTTCTTATAACTTTCAGAAAGACAATTTTAGAGAAACAATACAACCTTAAAAATTATTTTTAGGATTTTTAAACACATATACCTTTTTACCTTTTAAATTCCTTCCTCTTCTTTCCTGACAATTTAAATCAATGTTCAAGTATTTTTTATTTTTTATTGTAAAGAATAATAAATACATTTTATTAAATTCTTCATTTTAGCTTCTGTTTTTTCGACAAAGAATATTTGTGAAATATTTCTTCAAACTTATTATGATTAAAATTCAAAAAAAATATTCTGGCAAATCTAGAAAATCTGTAGAATCAAATTTAAATCTTATTTCAAAGTCTTTTGAATTTCTTTTAAAATTTTTGTTCTGGAAAATCTAGAAGAAATAATGATTTGTCTTTGTTAGAAATATAACTTGGTCTAATTTGTTACATATTCTAACAAAGTGTAGATTGGATTTTAACCTATTTAAAACATGTCATCAAAATTCTAAAATGAATCTTAATCAGGAAAAATTACTAATGATGTTCCATAAATTCTTTTTTTAATTTTTTCAAAAAGATTCGAATTAGCTAGTTTTTCTCTTCTTTTTTTCGGTTGAATTTTGAATTTTAAAGAGTCGAAATTGAAGATAAACTATGTTTCAAAATGTAATTGTCATTTTTTTCATGTTTTCTCCTCTTGTAAACCGTTCAATTAAGTGTAAATATAATTAATTATTAATAATAACATAGAGTTAAAGGTAAATTGAGCAAATTGGCTATTTCTGGCAATTTATTTAAGTGTGTATCAAACTGGTAGCCCTTCGCATTAATCAGTACCCAAGAAGTAGCTCTTGCTTTCTAAAAGGTTGGTGACCCCTGCTCTAGACACATGAGGACTTTGAATATGACCAATGTGTGATCCTGTAGCTACTTGGTTGATACCTAAATTTGTGGTATCAGCCAAAAGTAATGTAAAGCATCCAAACAACAGAAACAAAGTGATTATTACATTTTAACAGAAGTGTAGATAGAACATGTTATAATAGATAGTAAGCAAATATTTAACAGTAAATGAACAAGTAGATTAATAATTCATTTTCTACCACTTTTCCTTAATAATATTGACAAAATAATAGGTGTATAAATGACACAATATGTTACTGCAGCTAAATTAGGAGTCTTTGTTTGCTTACTTACTAATAAAAGACAAGTTGTCTTGTATGTTCACTATTTTATTTAAGGACATACTTGCAATAAGAAACATATGTTTAATGTACCGTACGATTTTTTTGTTAAAATAAAGCCAGTAATGCTAATTTTTGTGGTCCCCTTTATTTAGAAAAGTATCAAAATACATTTTGGTACCGGTACTGTTACCAAAATATTGGTATCGGGACAACAGTACTGTGTAAACTATATGATAACTTGTAATCGCATACATGTTCCAAATAACCAACAACCAACCATGGTTTGGTTGGTTGTTGTATTTTGTATTTTTTTCAATACATTTGCAAATTAAAAAAAAAAATATACAAATTTCACATTGTCATTATGGGGTATTGTCTGTAGACATTTTGAGGACAAAAATGACATTATTCCATTTTGCAATAAGGCCATAACATTATAAAATGTAGAAAAAGTGAAGCGGTGTGAATACTTTCCGGATGCACTGTATTCTTTACTACTTCGTAAGTTTAGGCATATCAAATTATCGCGTTAATTGTGATTCATTTAAGGTTAGGGTTAGGGTTAGGGTTAAGGTACTTTTTTAGCTTTTCAAGTTAAAAACTGATTTTCAAGGGTTCGGGTTAGGGTTAGGGTTAAGGTACTTTTTAAAATTTTCAAGTTAAAAACTGTTTTTCAAGTGTTGGGGTTAGGGTTAGGGTTGAGGTACTTTTTTAACTTTTCAAGTTAAAAACTAATTTCAAGGTAAAAACTGATTTCAAGGTAAAAACTGATTTTCAAGGTAAAAGTTAGGGTTAGGGTTAGGGTTAAGGTACTTTTTTAACTTTTCAAGTTAAAAACTGATTTTCAAGGGTTAGGGTTAGGTTTAGAGTTGGGGTTAGGGTTAAGGTACTTTTTTAACTTTTCAAGTTAAAAACTGATTTTCAAGGGTTCGGGTTATGGTTAGGGTTAAGGTACTTTTTTAACTTTTCAAGTTAAAAACTGATTTTCAAGTGTTAGGGTTAGGGTTAGGGTTAAGGTACTTTTATAACTTTTCAAGTTAAAAACTGATTTCAAGGTAAAAACTGATTTTCAAGGTAAAAGTTATGGTTAAAGTACTTTTTTAACTTTTCAAGTTAAAAACTGATTTTCAAGGGTTAGGGTTAGGGTTAGGGTTAAGGTACTTTTTTAACTTTTCAAGTTAAAAACTGATTTTCAAGTGTTAGGGTTAGGGTTAGGGTTAAGGTACTTTTTTAACTTTTCAAGTTAAAAACAGATTTCAAGGTAAAAACTGATTTTCAAGGTAAAAGTTAGGGTTAGGGTTGAGGTACTTGTTTAACTTTTCAAGTTAAAAACTGATTTTC
Organism: Entelurus aequoreus; assembly: GCF_033978785.1. Taxonomy (NCBI): domain Eukaryota; kingdom Metazoa; phylum Chordata; class Actinopteri; order Syngnathiformes; family Syngnathidae; genus Entelurus; species Entelurus aequoreus. The sequence goes on along the minus strand of NC_084739.1, from coordinate 9,214,931 downwards.
AAGGGTTAGGGTTAGGGTTAAGGTACTTTTTTAACTTTTGAAGTAAAAAACTGATTTTCAAGGGTTAGGGTTAGGGTTAAGGTACTTTTTTAACTTTTCAAGTTAAAAACTGATTTTCAAGTGTTAGGGTTAGGGTTAGGGTTAGGGTTAAGGTACTTTTTTAACTTTTCAAGTTAAAAACTGATTTTAAGGTAAAAACTGATTTTCAAGGTAAAAGTTAGGGTTGGGGTTAGGGTTAGGGTTAAGGTACTTTTTTAACTTTTCAAGTTAAAAACTGATTTTCAAGGGTCATGGTTAGGGTTAAGGTACTTTTTTAACTTTTTAAGTTAAAAACTGATTTTCAAGGGTTCGGGTTAGGGTTAAGGTACTTTTTTAAATTTTCAAGTTAAAAACTGATTTCAAGGTAAAAACTGATTTTCAAGGTAAAAGTTAGGGTTAGGGTTAGGGTTAAGGTACTTTTTTAACTTTCCAAGTTAAAAACTGATTTTCAAGGGTTAGGGTTAGGTTTAGAGTTGGGGTTAGGGTTAAGGTACTTTTTTAACTTTTCAAGTTAAAAACTGATTTTCAAGGGTTCGGGTTAGGGTTAGGGTTAAGGTACTTTTTTAACTTTTCAAGTTAAAAACTGATTTTCAAGTGTTAGGGTTAGGGTTAAGGTACTTTTTTAACTTTTCAAGTTAAAAACTGATTTCAAGGTAAAAACTGATTTTCAAGGTAAAAGTTAGGGTTAGGGTTAAGGTACTTTTTTAACTTTTCAAGTTAAAAACTGATTTTCAAGGGTTCGGGTTAGGGTTAGGATACTTTTTTAACTTTTCAAGTTAAAAACTGATTTTCAAGGGTTAGGGTTAGGGTTAGGGTTAAGGTACTTTTTTAACTTTTCAAGTTAAAAACTGATTTCAAGGTAAAAACTGATTTTCAAGGTAAAAGTTAGGGTTAGGGTTAAGGTACTTTTTTAACTTTTCAAGTTAAAAACTGATTTTCAAGGGTTCGGGTTAGGGTTAAGGTACTTGTTTAACTTTTCAAGTTAAAAACTGATTTTCAAGGGTTAGGGTTAGGGTTAGGGTTAGGGTTAAGGTACTTTTTTAACTTTTCAAGTTAAAAACTGATTTCAAGGTAAAACATGATTTTCAAGGTAAAAGTTAGTGTTAGGGTTAGGGTTAAGGTATTTTTTTAACTTTTCAAGTTAAAAACTGATTTTCAAGGGTTAGGGTTAGGGTTAAGGTACTTTTTTAACTTTTCAAGTTAAAACTGATTTCAAGGTAAAAAATGATTTTCAAGGTAAACGTTTATTTTCAAGGTAAAAGTTTATTTTCAAGGTAAAAGTTTATTTTCAAGGTAAAAAATGATTTTCAAGGTAAAAAATGATTTTCAAGGAAAAAAATTATTTTCAAGGTAAAAGTTTATTTTCAAGGTAAAAAAATATTTTCAAGGTAAAAAATTATTTTCAAGGTAAAAGTTTATTTTCTAGGTAAAAAATGATTATTAGGGCTGCAGCGATCAGTTTTGTAATCGAGTAATCTATTGATTGTGTTCTGTTAATCGAGTAATCACATAAAACACTTTCAAACCTCAGTACGCTTTATTGGAAAAATAGCAAGGAAATTACCAAGGATTTTTCTAAGGACCTTTGTTCTTTCTTATTATAAATTCACACACAGGCGACGGGGAACTTTATTTAGCAGGTAAATCTACAGTTAAAATGTTGTTTACTCTACTTTTATTGAAAATTACTTGAATGTTGAAAATGACAGCATAAAATGCTTCCTCGTGTTAATTCCACCTAAAGTGTTGATTGCACTTTTGCACAACACAAGGGTAGTGCAATAATAGAGAAAATACTTCAGGGAGTGATGTAGTGGAGGGAATACAACCTGTTTGAGCCCACTGTAACAAGCCAGCTATTTTGACTACCACATTCACCCAGTGTTGTATAATTGCAGCAATTATATAACAAGCTCTAAATGAAATTCCACAATAACTACGTATGTACATGCTCTAGACATTGTAATAACAGCCAAAAAATATATAAAATACATTTTACTTACTTGACTCTGATGAATCCAGTCCAATGAAACAAATAGATGTTGTTCGAAGGAAACCTTGAGAGGTTGTGTGAGTTCATGGCCAGAAGGTGTGACTTATAAACAAATGTACAATGCAATAGCCTTGTGAGACTGACCAATAGGACCCAAGGACTATGTAAATGTGGTAAAAAAATATATAACAGATTGTTTCTTAGGATGGTTAAAGGTAAAGTTGTAATTTTACAACAAGGGGTGTTACAGGGATAAAAAAAAATGCGAATGCATTGGCAATTAATTGTTGTTTACTTGCTTGTTTGTATCCATAAATTGTTTAAATACAATTACCTCACTGAATTTTTACGGATTGTTTTGTTCTAAAAAAAAAAAGAGATCGTCCCCGAATCATATCGGCAGCCACAAATATCAAATCAAATCATTGTTAAAAACGAATCGTTACAACTCTAGAGCCTTCGGAGAAATTAAGAGGCAGGAGGTCAGCATGGCTGCTTTGTCCTCTGTAGCCTACTAAAAGTGATTGATGGATGCAATTTCATCACCACGTCATTTCGTGACGACAAACAATGATATTTTGTCATTTTCCAACTTGCCTCAGTGTGATTGATGGCTCCGTTCTATTTATTCAATATCATCTGAAGCAGAGGACACGCAACTTTCAATACCTGCTTTTTTTTTCCGCTGAGAAAAAGGTTTTTTTTTTACTATATTTTAAAGTTAACATCAGCATTTCTACGGACCTGATGTTTGATTGCCGTAAATGGCTAAGACTGACCATCATCCACACTTACCAACTGCAAAGGCGTGGATGAAACACAATTTTCTGCGACTGAACAGCTCCAAAACCGAAGCCAGTCTAGTCGGCACCCCATTACCATCATCCACCATTACCAGCATCACCTTCTCCGGCCACGACATTCACCTCTCATCCTCAGTCACTAAATCCTCCACACGACACCTCCGCTCGGGATAGGCTAACCTCATCCAGCCTTTGAGGACAAAGCTCCGAACTATGGGAGCTCCGCCGCTCCCAGTCTGTGTAACGCTCTCCCTGACCACCTGAGGCTACCACAGACTGTGGATGCTTTTAAAAAAGGCTTAACCTCTAAAGCAGTGGTTCTTAACCTGGGTTCGATCGAACCCTAGGGGTTCGGTGAGTCGGGGCTCAGGGGTTCGGCGGAGGTCAAGACACACCCGACTCATCGTGTATATAAAAACTTCTCCCTATCGGCGTATTACGGATACGGCAACAGCAGAAGTCACACTGATTTGCAGGTGTGTAATTTGTTGTGTTGGTTTTGTTGTTTGAACAAGGTGATGTTCATGCACGGTTCATTTTGTGCACCAGTAAAATGGTAACACTTTAGTATGGGGAACATATTCACCATTAATTAGTTGCTTATTAACATGCAAATTAGTAACATATTGGCTCTTAACTAGTCATTATTAAGTACTTATTAATGCCTTATTCGGCATGGCCTTATTATAACCCTAACCCCCTTACCCTAACCAAATAACTCTAAATTAAGTCTTTGTTACGAATATGTTCCCCATATTAAAGTGTTACCAACAACATATAACTTTGTCTTGAAAAAAAATAAAAATATATTTTTCTCTAAAGAAGGGTTCGGTGAATGCGCATATGAAACTAATAGGGTTCGGTACCTCCAACAAGGTTAAGAACCACTGCACCTTTTAGCTCTTATTTCCAGAATTGTGTACACTACTGAATTGGGGTCTTATGTGGACACTTATACTGCCATCTGGTGGTGTCAGAAGAAAATAACATACAATGAAGTTTGAAAAAAAAAAAGTGTAAAAATAAAAATGAGCATGTCACTACACATGAAGTACACGTTTGTGTACTTATGGACTAAGTACATCATATCAAAATATGATTTTTAGTTGTTATTCTAAATAGGGTCCAATAACCCCAAATAGCAAAGAGAAATAAAAAAAAAACATGTAAACAAACAGCTTGGGCCTTAAGAGGTTAAAAACCCTTCTTTTTAAAACAAACCTTTTTTTAGATATAAGCATACTATTTCTAGCTATTAGGCTGTTCTAGTTTTTATTGTAATTTATTTTTATTATCTTTTAATTGTATTTTTTAATACACTGTAGCACTTTGAGGTTGTTTGCTCAATGTAAAGTGCTTTTTTACAAATAAAATATATTATTATTAACCCCATAGCATGATGGCAAGACACATTTATCTCGTTACTCAAATATATTTTGACAATAATGGCTGTGTTGAGTAATTTTTAGTCTGTGGAATGCTCTCCCTGACCACCTGAGGGCACCACAGACTGTGGATGCTTTTAAAAAAAAAAGGCTTTACCTCTAAAGGCCTTAGTGGACACATGCGTGGACAGCACCTTTTAGCTCTTATTTCCAAAATTGTGTACACTACTTAATTGGGGTCTTATGGCCACTTATGTGGACACTTATACTGCCATCTGGTGGTGTCAGAAGAGTATAACATAAAATGGAATTTGGAAAAAAAAAGTGTAAAAATAAAAATTAGCATGTCACTACACATGAAGTATTATCATTAAACACCTTTAATTTGTTAACAAAAAAATGTCTCTTTCATAAATAAATAAATATAAATGATATATATGAATGAGGTAGATCCCCCTCCACTTGGTCAATTGAAAAGTTGTGGGCACCCCTGATTGAAACAATTATAAGATTATTAAAAATAATGAATTCAAATTAAATGACAATATTTTGAATTGTACGGAAATTAAATTAAATGGTCCCCTTTAATTTAAAGTGCATGATAAAAAAACATTATTCCAAGACAACATATAGGTTTTTAATCATTCAATATATTCATCTATTTAATGGCCTTTTAAATTATGACTGTAAAGTAGTAAAAAAAAAACCTTAATTAAAACCTCTAAAAGCTTAGTGGCCACATGCGTGGACAGCACCTTTTAGCGCTTATTTCCAGAATTGTGTACACTACTGAATTGGGGTCTTATGGCCACTTATGTGGACACTTATACTGCCACCTGGTGGTGTCAGAAGAGTATAACATACAATGGAATTTGGGAAAAAAAAGTGTAAAAATAAAAATGAGCATGTCACTACACATGAAGTACACGTTTGTGTACTTATGGACTAAGTACATCATATCAAAAGATGATTTTTTTGTTTTTATTCTAATTAGGGTCCAATAAGCCCAAATAGCAAAGAGAAATTAAAAAAAAGCATGCAAACAAACAGCTTTAAGCCTTAAGATGTTAAAAACCCTTCTTTTTAAAAAAAAAAGCTTTTTGTTAGATATATGTGTGCTAGTTCTAGCTATTAGGCTGTTCTAGTTTTTTATCTTACTATTTATTTTACTCGTTGGGAGCGGCTATTTGTGGTTCTAGCGTTGTTGTTTTTTTAAATGCACTGTAGCACTTTGAGGTTGTTTGTTCAATGTAGAGTGTTTTTACAAATAAAATATATCATTATTATTATTATTATTACTGCATCTGTTTACGTGCTTTAAAAACAATAAATTACTTTATAAAGCCACTTTTTTTTAATTTATCTGCCATAATAAAACCATAATAATAAAAAGAATGTAAATAGATGTACCCAACTTGAGGACTTTTTCTCAGCATTTTTTTTTTTTTTGGTGAAATTAAAACAAATATTAATTAGATTAACTACAATTAATGATTAATTCATCTAACTTTTTGAAATTGCTTGACATTACTAAATAAGTAACCTGCAAACTCTATTAACTTTATTACTACGGCAGATTCACGCCTATTCAGCATTCACTCCCACTTAGTTTGGTGTGCTTTAAATTGTGTTTAGGGATTTCACCATCTGCAGTCCGTAATATCATCAAAAGGTTCAGAGAATCTGGAGAAATCACTGCACGTAAGCGATGGTATTAAGGACCTTGGATCCCTCAGGCGGTACTGCATCAAAAAGCGACGTCGGTGTGTGAAGGATATCACCACATGGGCCCGGGAACACTTCAGAACACCACTGTCAGTAACTACAGTCGGTCGCTACATCTGTAAGTGCAAGTTAAAACTCTACTATGCAAAGCGAAGGCCATTTATCAACAACACCCGGAAACTCCGCCGGTTTTGCTGGGCCCGAGCTCATCTAAGATGGACTGATGCAAAGTGGGAAAGTGTTCTGTGGTCTGACGAGTCCACATTTCAAATTGTTTTTTGGAAACTGTGGACTTTGTGTCCTCAGGACCAAAGAGGAAAAGAACCATCCGGACTGTTCTAGGCGCAAAGTTCAAAAGCCAGCATCTGTGATGGTATGGAGGTGTATTAGTGCATGAGGCATGGGTAACTTACACATCTCAGTGGCCTAGTGGTTAGTGTATGCGCCCTGAGATCGGTAGGTTGTGAGTTCAAACCCCGGCCGAGTCATACCAAACACTATAAAAACGGGACCCATTACCTCCCTGCTTGGCACTCAGCATCAAGGGTTGGAATTGGGGGTTAAATCACCAAAAATGATTCCCGGGCGCGGCCACCGCTGCTGCCCACTGCTCCCCTCACCTCCCAGGTGGGGTAATCAAGGGTGATGGGTCAAATGCAGAGAATAATTTCGCCACACCTCGAGTGTGTGAGACAATCATTGGTACTTTAACTTTAACTTTAATCTGTGAATGCTGAAAGGTACATACATACTGTGTGTGACCTTGTCCGCATCGACTCACTGAAAATATCTCTCCTCCCTTCTCGTTGCTCATTTAACGATGCACCATCCTTCCCAGTGTGGGGCACTTTCCACTGACTTGCGCCATACGCTCTCACCCCCCTCCGAACTGAGCTTACTCCCTCCGAACTTGTATAAGACAAGACAGTTCTGTTTGACTGCTTGATTAGTACATTTCCAATACAGTGGTTCTCAAACTTTTTTTCCCCCCCAAGTCAGAAAACACTTGGTGCTGCAAGTACCACCATAATGACAAACAGTAAAAAACAAGAGCGTCTATTTAGTCTGATAGAAAAGCACGAGCAGCAGTATTGTGTCCAAAGTCCTGCTTAACTTACACAGTGTAAAACTGTGCTTACTTTCGCTAGTAAAACACAAAACACCCTAAATTCTTCTTCTAATGAGATAGAAGCTTTTCTCACTGTTCGCTAAATGCAAATGGGATGCTAATTAAAAATCCAAACGATAGGAACGTCCGTATCACTAATTAGCAGAGTCTGTCAGCACTTTTGTGCCGAATGGGCCGGCCATCTTTTTTTTTTTTTTTTTTTGTGAATCAAAGTCACCATTGCGATATGGATGAGGATGAGGAGGAGGAGGAGGAAGAGGCGATGGCAGTGGTGTGGTATCCCACAATGCAGAGGGAATGAGCTATTTTTAGTACAAAGGGGAAAGCACGGCATACATTTTTTTCTCTCTCCCTACAATGTATGCAATGATTTGTGAAAGCTCTCGATGGCATGGAGAATATGTACAAGTGACAGTGAATTATGGAATATTTAGTGTTAAATAATAGTATGGCAAATACATATATACCAGCACAGAAGACAAAAAAAATACTAAAATAATTATTATTGCTTTTTTTTAAATAAACATGAAAACATTTATGCCAAAATAAATATAAATAAAACCACCCAAAAAAATTTTTATTAAAATATTTAAAATAGCCGGGTTGTAAAAATGAATCCGGTAATATTATTATTGAATTATGTTAATATAAAATCATCATAGTTAATAATACATTAAGTGAGCAAAAATACATATATACACACAGATAAAACCAGCACAAAAGACAAAAAAATTACTAAAATAATTATTATTGCTTTTTTTTATGTTAATATAAAATCATCATAGTTAATAATACATTGAGTGAGCAAAAATACATATATGCACACAGATAAAACCAGCACAAAAGACACAAAAATTACTAAAATAATTATTATTGCTTTTTTAAAAATAAACATGAAAACATTTATGCCAAAATAAATATGAATAAAACCACCCCAAAAAAAATTATTAAAATAATCAAAATAGCTGGGTTGTAAAAATGAATCCGGTAATATTATTATTGAATTATGTTAATATAAAATCATCATAGTTAAAAATACATTAAGTGAGCAAAAATACATGTATACACACAGATAAAACCAGCACAAAAGACACAAAAATTACTAAAATAATTATTATTGCTTTTTTTTATTTTAATATAAAATCATCATAGTTAATAATACATTATGTGAGCAAAAATACATATATACACACATATAAAACCAGCACAAAAGACAAAAAAATTACTAAAATTATTATCATTGTTTTTTTTATGTTAATATAAAATCATCATAGTTAATAATACATTAAGTGAGCAAAAATACATATATACACACAGATAAAACCAGCACAAAAGACAAAAAAATTACTAAAATAATTATTATTGCTTTTTTTTATGTTAATATAAAATCATCATAGTTAATAATACATTAAGTGAGCAAAAATACATATATACACACAGATAAAACCAGCACAAAAGACAAAACAAATTACTAAAATAATTATTATTGCTTTTTTTTATGTTAACATAAAATCATCATAGTTAATAATACATTAAGTGAGCAAAAATACATATATACACACAGATAAAACCAGCACAAAAGACACAACGATTACTAAAATAATTATTATTGCTTTTTTTTATGTTAATATAAAATCATCATAGTTAATAATACATTATGTGAGCAAAAATACATGTATACACACAGATAAAACCAGCACAAAAGACAAAAAAATTACTAAAATAATTATTATTGCTTTTTTAAAAATAAACATGAAAACATGTATGCCAAAATAAATATGAATAAAACCACCCAAAAAAATGTTTATTAAAATATTTAAAATAGCTGGGTTGTAAAAATGAATCCGGTAATATTATTATTGAATTATGTTAATATAAAATCATCATAGTTAATAATACATTAAGTGAGCAAAAATACATATATACACACAGATAAAACCAGCACAAAAGACACAAAAATTACTACAATAATTATTATTGCTTTTTTTTATGTTAATATAAAATCATCATAGTTAATAATACATTATGTGAGCAAAAATACATATATACACACATATAAAACCAGCACAAAAGACAAACAAATTACTAAAATTATTATCATTGTTTTTTTTATGTTAATATAAAATCATCATAGTTAATAATACATTAAGTGAGCAAAAATACATATATACACACAGATAAAACCAGCACAAAAGACAAAAAAATTACTAAAATAATTATTATTGCTTTTTTTATGCTAATATAAAATCATCATAGTTAATAGTACATTAAGTGAGCAAAAATACATATATACACACAGATAAAACCAGCACAAAAGACAAAACAAATTACTAAAATAATTATTATTGCTTTTTTTTATGTTAATATAAAATCATCATAGTTAATAATACATTAAGTGAGCAAAAATACATATATACACACAGATAAAACCAGCACAAAAGACACAACAATTACTAAAATAATTATTATTGCTTTTTTTTTATGTTAATATAAAATCATCATAGTTAATAATACATTATGTGAGCAAAAATACATATATACACACAGATAAAACCAGCACAAAAGACAAAAAAATTACTAAAATAATTATTATTGCTTTTTTACAAATAAACATGAAAACATGTATGCCAAAATAAATATGAATAAAACCACCCAAATTTTTTTTTATTAAAATATTTAAAATAGCTGGGTTGTAAAAATGAATCCGGTAATGTTATTATTGAATTATGTTAATATAAAATCAACATAGTTAATAATACATTAAGTGAGCAAAAATACATATATACACACATATAAAACCAGCACAAAAGACAAAAAAATTACTAAAATAATTATTATTGCTTTTTTTTTATGTTAATATAAAATCATCATAGTTAATAATACATTAAGTGAGCCAAAATACATATATATACACAGATAAAACCAGCACAAAAGACAAAAAAATAGCTAAAATAATTATTATTGCTTTTTTTATGTTAATATAAAATCATCATAGTTAATAATACATTATGTGAGCAAAAATGCATATATACACACATATAAAACCAGCACAAAAGACAAAAAAATTACTAAAATAATTATTATTGCTTTTTTTATGTTAATATAAAATCATCATAGTTAATAATACATTAAGTGAGCAAAAATACATATATACACACACAGATAAAACCAGCACAAAAGTCAAAAAAATTACTAAAATAATTATTATTGCTTTTTTAAAAATAAACATGAAAAAATGTATGCCAAAATAAATATGAATAAAACCACCCCCCCCAAAAAACAAACACACAATTATTAAAATGTTTGAAATAGCTGGGTTGTAAAAATGTATCCGGTAATATTATTATTGAATTATGTTAATATAAAATCATCATAGTTAATAATACATTAATTGAGCAAAAATACATATAACACAGATAAAACCAGCACAAAAGACACAAAAATTACTAAAATAATTATTATTGCTTTTTTTTATGTTAATATAAAATCATCATAGTTAATAATACATTAAGTGAGCAAAAATACATATATACACACAGATAAAACCAGCACAAAAGACACAAAAATTACTAAAATAATTATTATTGCTTTTTTTATGTTAATATAAAATCATCATAGTTAATAATACATTAAGTGAGCAAAAGTACATATATACACACAGATAAAACCAGCACAAAAGACAAAAAAAATACTAAAATAATTATTATTGCTTTTTTAAAAATAAACATGAAAACATTTATGCCAAAATAAATATGAATAAAACCACCCAAAAAAAAACAAGAAACACAATTATTAAAATGTTTGAAATAGCTGGGTTGTAAAAATGAAACTGGTAATATTATTATTTAATTGTGTTGATATAAAATCATCATAGTTAATAATACATTAAGTGAGCAAAAATACATATATACACACAGATAAAACCAGCACAAAAGACACAAAAATTACTAAAATAATTATTATTGCTTTTTTTATGTTAATATAAAATCATAATAGTTAATAATACATTAAGTGAGCAAAAATACATATATACACACATATAAAACCAGCACAAAAGACAAAAAATTACTAAAATAATTATTATTGCTTTTTTAAAAATAAACATGAAAACATTTATGCCAAAATAAATATGAATAAAACCACCCAAAAAAATGTTTATTAAAATATTTAAAATAGCTAGGTTGTAAAAATTAATCCGGTAATATTATTATTGAATTATGTTAATATAAAATCATCATAGTTAATAATACATTAAGTGAGCAAAAATACATATATACACACAGATAAAACCAGCACAAAAGACACAAAAATTACTAAAATAATAATTATTGCTTTTTTTTATGTTAATATAAAATCATCATAGTTAATAATACATTATGTGAGCAAAAATACATATATACACACATATAAAACCGGCACAAAAGACAAAAAAAATTACTACAATAATTATTATTGCTTTTTTTTAAGTTAATATAAAATCATCATAGTTAATAATACATTAAGTGAGCAAAAATACATATATACACACATATAAAACCAGCACAAAAGACACAAAAATTACTAAAATAATTATTATTGCTTTTTTTATGTTAATATAAAATCATCATAGTTAATAATACATTAAGTGAGCAAAAATACATATATACACACACAGATAAAACCAGCACAAAAGTCAAAAAAATTACTAAAATAATTATTATTGCTTTTTTAAAAATAAACATGAAAAAATGTATGCCAAAATAAATATGAATAAAACCACCCCCCCCAAAAAACAAACACACAATTATTAAAATGTTTGAAATAGCTGGGTTGTAAAAATGTATCCGGTAATATTATTATTGAATTATGTTAATATAAAATCATCATAGTTAATAATACATTAATTGAGCAAAAATACATATAACACAGATAAAACCAGCACAAAAGACACAAAAATTACTAAAATAATAATTATTGCTTTTTTTTATGTTAATATAAAATCATCATAGTTAATAATACATTAAGTGAGCAAAAATACATATATACACACAGATAAAACCAGCACAAAAGACACAAAAATTACTAAAATAATTATTATTGCTTTTTTTATGTTAATATAAAATCATCATAGTTAATAATACATTAAGTGAGCAAAAGTACATATATACACACAGATAAAACCAGCACAAAAGACAAAAAAAATACTAAAATAATTATTATTGCTTTTTTAAAAATAAACATGAAAACATTTATGCCAAAATAAATATGAATAAAACCACCCAAAAAAAAACAAGAAACACAATTATTAAAATGTTTGAAATAGCTGGGTTGTAAAAATGAAACTGGTAATATTATTATTTAATTGTGTTGATATAAAATCATCATAGTTAATAATACATTAAGTGAGCAAAAATACATATATACACACAGATAAAACCAGCACAAAAGACACAAAAATTACTAAAATAATTATTATTGCTTTTTTTATGTTAATATAAAATCATAATAGTTAATAATACATTAAGTGAGCAAAAATACATATATACACACATATAAAACCAGCACAAAAGACAAAAAATTACTAAAATAATTATTATTGCTTTTTTAAAAATAAACATGAAAACATTTATGCCAAAATAAATATGAATAAAACCACCCAAAAAAATGTTTATTAAAATATTTAAAATAGCTGGGTTGTAAAAATTAATCCGGTAATATTATTATTGAATTATGTTAATATAAAATCATCATAGTTAATAATACATTAAGTGAGCAAAAATACATATATACACACAGATAAAACCAGCACAAAAGACACAAAAATTACTAAAATAATAATTATTGCTTTTTTTATGTTAATATAAAATCATCATAGTTAATAATACATTATGTGAGCAAAAATACATATATACACACATATAAAACCGGCACAAAAGACAAAAAAAATTACTACAATAATTATTATTGCTTTTTTTTAAGTTAATATAAAATCATCATAGTTAATAATACATTAAGTGAGCAAAAATACATATATACACACAGATAAAACCAGCACAAAAGACACAAAAATTACTAAAATAATTATTATTGCTTTTTTGAAAATAAACACGAAAACATTTATGCTAAAATAAATATGAATAAAACCACCCAAAAAAACCCCCCCAAAAAACACAATTATTAAAATATTTGAAATAGCTGGGGTGTAAAAATGAAACCGGTAATATTATTATTGAATTGTGTTGATATAAAATCATCACAGTTAATAATACATTATGTGAGCCAAAAAATATTAAAGTACAATTAGTACACATTTTATTATAATACAATTTAAATACAACAATAATATTGATAATAACAGAACCTTTTATAAAATAAAATAAATAGGCTTTTTGGAGTGCAATTAATGCAGTCATTTCTGATTGGTCGTTCTATAATACAAAACCCAAAACCAGTGAAGTTGGCACGTTGTGTAAATGGTAAATAACAACAGAATACAATGATTTGCAAATCCTTTTCAACTTATATTCAATTGAATAGACTGCAAAGACAAGATATTTAATGTTACAACTGAGAAACTAGTTGTTTTTTTGGCAAATAATCATTAACTTAGAATTTAATGGCAGCAACACATTGCAAACAAGTTGGCACAGGGGCATTTTTACCACTGTGTTACATGGCCTTTCCTTTTAACAACACTCAGTAAACATTTGGGAACTGAGGAGACACATTTTTGAAGCTTTTCAGGTGGAATTATTTCCCATTCTTGCTTGATGTACAGCTTAAGTTGTTCAACAGTCCGGGGGTCTCCGTTGTGCTATTTTAGGCTTCATAATGCGCCACACATTTTCAATGGGAGACAGGTCTGGACTACAGGCAGGCCAGTCTAGTACCCGCACTCTTTTACTATGAAGCCACGCTGTTGTAACACGTGGCTGAGCATTGTCTTGCTGAAATAAGCAGGGGCGTCCGTGATAACGTTGCTTGGATGGCAACAAATGTTGCTCCAAAACCTGTATGTACCTTTCAGCATTAATGGTGCCTTCACAGATGTGTAAGTTACCCATGTCTTGGGCACTAATACACCGTCATACCATCACAGATGCTGACTTTTGAACTATGGGCCTATAACAATCCGGATGGTTAATTTCCTCTTCGTTCCGGAGGACACGACGTCCACAGTTTCCAAAAACAATTTGAAATGTGGACTCGTCAGTCCACAGAACACATTTACACTTTGCATCAGTCCATGTTAGATGAGCTGGGGCCCAGCAAAGCCGGCGGCGTTTCTGGGTGTTGTTGATAAATGGCTTTGGCTTTGCATAGTAGAGTTTTAACTTGCACTTACAGATGTAGCGACCAACTGTAGTTACTGACAGTGGTTTTCTGAAGTGTTCCTGAGCCCATGTGGAGATATCCTTTACACACTGATGTCGCTTTTTGACGCAGTACAGCCTGAGGGATCGAAGGTCCGTAACATCATCGCTTACGTGCAGTGATTTTTTCAGATTCTCTGAACCTTTTGATGATATTACGGACCGTAGATGGTGAAATCCCTAAATTCCTTGCAATAGCTTGTTGAGAAATGTTGTTCTTAAACAATTTGTTCACGCATTTGTTGACAAAGTGGTGACCCTCGCTCCCATCCTTGTTTGTGAGTGACTGAGCATTTCATGGAAGCTGCTTTTATACCCAATCATGGCACCCACCTGTTCCCAATTAGCCCGTTCACCTGTGGGATGTTCCAAATAAGTGTTTGATGAGCCTTCCTCAACTTTCTCAGTCTTTTTTGCCACTTGTGCCAGCTTTTTTTGAAACATGTTGCAGGCATCAAATTCCAAATGAGCTAATATTTGCAATATATAACAAAGTTTTCCAGTTTGAACGTTAAATATGTTGTCTTTGCAGTCTATTCAATTGAAAATAGGTTGAAAAGGATTTGCAAATCATTGTATTCTGTTTTTATTTACCATTTACACAACGTGCCAACTTCACTGGATTTGGGTTTTCAATTCAATCCACTTTATTTGTATAGCACATTTAAACAACAAAAATGTTTCCAAAGTGCTGCACAACAATTTTAAAAACAATATTCAAATATTATCCTTAGCTCCACCAATGACTGAATAAAAACAAAAAAATAAATAAATATAAAACCAATATAAAAATAAATATGATTAAAAACAATTTTAAAGGGTAAAACCAATAAAACAGTAAATAGAAATCAAAATTGAAAAAAACACACAGGACAACAGAGGACCACACAACTCACGTAGTGTTAAAAGCCAAAGAATAAAAGTGGGTCTTAAGACGAGACTTAAAACACTCCACTGTGGGAGCAGTGTTTTGTACTTTGAGTTAGCAAAAAATATTAAAGTACAATTGATACACGTTTTGTTATAATACAATTTAAATACAACAATAATATTGATAATAACTGAACCTAATATAAATAAAATAGGCTTTTTGGAGCGCAATTAATGCAGTCATTTCTGATTGGTCGTTAATAATAATAATAATAATAGATTTTATTTGTAAAAAGCACTTTACATTGAGTAAACAATCTCAAAGTGCTACAGTGTATTAAAAAAAATAAAATAAAAATCTAATAAAAAATAAATACAAATAAAAACTAGAACAGCCAAATAGCTAAAACTAGTATGCATATATCTAAAAAAGGCTTTTTTAAAAAAAAAAGAAAAAAGAAAGGGTTTTTAAGCATCCACAGTCTGTGGTGCCCTCAGGTGGTCAGGGAGAGTGTTCCCCAGACTGGGAGCGGCGGAGCAGAAAGCCCCGGTCTCCCATTGTCCGTAGCTTTGTCCTCGGAGGTTGGAGGAGGTTAGCCTGTCCGGAGCGGAGGTGTCGGGTGGAGGATTTGGGGGTGAGCAGTTCTTTGAGGTAGAGGGGGGCATTTCCATGGAGGCACTGGTGGGTTAGTAGGGAGACTTTGTATTCAATCCTGAGTGGAACAGCTCTATAATATATTTTTTCAAATGACATTGTTATAGTGTGCTATACACCAATTGTTGGTCTGATTGTAAACAACATTTTCTCAATAGAAAAACCTCAGAGGAAGCTATTTTTGACTTCCAAACTCGTCCTATAAATAAACACCATCCTTCTCCAGTGGGGTCTTTTTACACATTTCTAGTCGGGCGCACAAGAAGAGCTCTTTTCTCGGCCTCCCTCGGGTACGACGTGTTCATCCGTCGCTCTCCTAGGTGCTATTTTTACCTCCAACTAAGTGAATTATTTAAGTAGTAACCTGTCATTTTCACTGCCTGTAACTCCCAGTAGGAATATCGTAAAGACATGAAACAAAAACCTCTATGTAGGTCTCACTTAGACCTACATTTCATACACTGACATCCTTTAGCAAAAATCAACAGGAAGTTGGCAATTCCCACTTCAAAACAAAAGTTTCGTTAAAAACTGTCATTTTTGCCTCTTTGAGCTGTAATTTGACCCCCTTAACATGCTTCAAAACTCACCAAACTACACACACATCAGGACTGGCGAAAAATGCCATCTAATCAAAAAACCAAACCCCAAAACTAAAAATTATGCTCTAGCGCCCCCTAAGAAAAAACACAGACAAAACGGCCTGTAACTTCCAGTAGGAATATCGTAAAGACATGAAACAAAAACCTCTATGTAGGTCTCACTTAGACCTACATTTCATACACTGACATCCTTCAGCAAAAATCAACCGGAAGTTGGCAATTCCCCCTTCAAAACAAAAGTTTCGTAAAAAATGTCATTTTTGCCTCTTTGAGCTGTAATTTGACCCCCTTAACATGCTTCAATACTCACCAAATTTGACACACACATCAGGACTGGCGAAAAATGCCATCTAATCAAAAAACCAAACCCCAAAACTCAAAATTACGCTCTAGCGCCCCCTAAGAAAAAACACAGACAAAACGGCCTGTAACTTCCAGTAGGAATATCGTAAAGACATGAAACAAAAACCTCTATGTAAGTCTCACTTAGACCTACATTTCATACACTGACATCCTTCAGCAAAAATCAACAGGAAGTTGGCAATTCCCCCTTCAAAACAAAAGTTTCATAAAAACAGTCATTTTTGCCTCTTTGAGCGGTAATTTGACCCCCTTAACATGCTTCAATACGCACCAAATTTGACACACACATCAGGACTGGCGAAAAATGCCATCTAATCAAAAAACCAAACCCCAAAACTCAAAATTGCGCTCTAGCGCCCCCTAAGAAAAAACACAGACAAAACGGCCTGTAACTTCCAGTAGGAATATCGTAAAGACATGAAACAAAAACCTCTATGTAAGTCTCACTTAGACCTACATTTCATACACTGACATCCTTCAGCAAAAATCAACAGGAAGTTGGCAATTCCCCCTTCAAAACAAAAGTTTCATAAAAACAGTCATTTTTGCCTCTTTGAGCGGTAATTTGACCCCCTTAACATGCTTCAATACGCACCAAATTTGACACACACATCAGGACTGGCGAAAAATGCCATCTAATCAAAAAACCAAACCCCAAAACTCAAAATTGCGCTGTAGCGCCCCCTAAGAAAAAACACAGACAAAACGGCCTGTAACTTCCAGTAGGAATATCGTAAAGACATCAAACAAAAACCTCTATGTAAGTCTCACGTAGACCTACATTTCACACACTGACATCCTTCAGCAAAAATCAACAGGAAGTTGGCAATTCCCCCTTCAAAACAAAAGTTTCGTAAAAACAGTAATTTTTGCCTCTTTGAGCGGTAATTTGACCCCCTTAACATGCTTCAAAACTCACCAAACTGGACACACACATCAGGACTGGCGAAAATTTGTGATCTAATGAAAAACCCAACCCCAAAAGTCAAAATTGCGCTCTATCGCCCCTTAGGAAGAAAACACAGACACAACTGCTCCTAGGAAGAAAACGCCGACAAAATTGCCTGTAACTCCCAGTAGGAATGTCGTAGAGACATGAAACAAAAACCTCTATGTAGGTCTCACTTAGACCTATATTTCATACACTGACAACCCCCAGCAAAAATCAACAGGAAGATTGCAATTCCCCCTTCAAAACAAAAGTTGTGTAAAAACAGTCACCTTTTTTTTAAACATTATCTCCTCTGAGCGCGTTTGTCGTGTCGGCTTCAAATTAGCACAGGAGAGAGATTGAACCCTTCTGATTAAAAGTTGATGAAAGAGTTTTAATTACTGCTCCGGTTTGGATTTTATGAGCCTTCAAAGTTGGTCCCGTCCATCGCTGCTTGCAGCTTTAATTTTACCTATTTTTTTGTCTGGTTTTGTATTTGTTTTGTATCATCCCGTGAGGTGTATATTACTTTTTTTTGTTCGGTTTGTACTTCATGAAGTTTTGCACCTGTTGTGTTTTTTTGTTTGTTTTCATTATATGTGGATGTGATTGTTGGTTTATATGATATCCATTAAGTAAGACTACATATTATGTTGAAGGGGGCAGGATAATATAAGATTTTCCTTCATCCTGCTCCTTCTCAGGCATTGGTGTGTAAATGTATAATTGAATAATTGAGGTATAATTGTCTATCGATCAAAGATGCACATCAATGAAGGAGATAAATACAAAATGTATGAAAAAAAATGAATGAAAGACAAAGAGGCCTAAATCGCTCTCGAAATAGGTCCAGAAACGTTCATTGGTGCGATGCATTATGGTCCATAGGCGGCGGAATCCCTGCCTGTTAGTCCCGCAGCTTGTCAAGGTCGCGCCGTAGGGCAAACAAAAGGCCTATTGTCTCAGCCGAGGTATTTCTGGCTATTTTTGAAGCGTCGTAATCACACTGAAGTTCTTGCCCTTGCGGACAAAGCAGGATTTACATACGTGTGTTTTTTCAGTCCTGAAATAGGCCGACGTGCTCTGCGGCGTTGCCTTTAGGGATCTCGGCGTGCACGCAAATGTCTGTACACTAATAGGCGGCCATGGAGGGTTAGACGGAGAGCATTTCATTGGGTTTTCTTTTTTTTTGAGGTGGGGGGAGGGGGGACGTTCACAAACACTGACGGAATCTTTAAATAGAAGCTCCGGAGTCCCCCGGATTTAGGAGCATTTATTTGCATCTGGCCTGAGAGGATGCAGCACACTCACGCTGCAAAAAGTCAGTGTTCAAAAACAAGAATTTTTTTTTTACAAAAATGAGGGGTATTTTACTTGAATTAAGCAAAATTATCTGCCAATAGAACAAGAAAATTCGGCTTGTCAAGACTTTCCAAAACAAGTAAAATTAGCTAACCTCAATGAACCCAAAAATAGCTTAAAATAAGTATATTCTCACTAATAACAAGTGCACTTTTCTTGGTAGAAAAAAAAATTAGACCTTTTTGCTCAATATGTTAAAAAATATTCTTAAATGAAGTAAATGCTAGTGCCATTATCTTGACATAATGATATGCACTCGGCATTACATTTCTTGAAACCAGCAAACTTATACTAAAAACTAATTTATTGTTCTTAATGGAAAGGCAACAAGGCAAGCGCTTGTTACTCTCGGGGTCTCCTAGCCGCTCAGGCAAATCATATGGTCTAAAAATGCATTTTTCCATGGATAACATGACATCATTGCACCAAGTGCGTGCTCTTTCAGTCAATTAGTGTGCATATATACAGCCCCTGGCCAAATTGTTTTTTTTATTGTAATTTTGAAGAATTTATCTGAATGTGCATGAACTATTTCTGTTCAAAATTGTTTGAAATGTTAAATGTTTAAATATTAACTGTCAGTTTACTGTACTGTGCCAACTGTACTACTATATGAGTACGTGTTTTCTATTGTTTCATTGAAAATAAAACAGCAAAGTCCATTTGGCTGTCATCTGTTTTAATTATGAGACACAATTGTGTTAAAATCAAGATTTTGTTTTTTCATGCTTGAAATAAGAAATGATTACTTTAAAAAAGTAGTTTTATACTTGTGAGTGTTGATGACACAGCTTTGCAACAGTTGATATTCTAGTTTCAAGCATGTTTTACTCAATATAGGTCATCAAATCTCAGCAACAAGCTGTAATATCTTACTGAGATCATTTAGGACCAAAACCCTTAAAACAAGTAAAACACTCTAACATAAAATCTGCTTAGTGAGAAGAATTATCTTATCAGACAGAAAATAAGCAAATATCACCCTTATTTGAGATATTCAATCTTACTTAGATTTCAGTTTTTGCAGTGCATATAGTAGTACAGTTGGCACAGTACAGTAAACTGACAGTTAATAATTAAACATTTAACATGTGATATTTCAAACAATTTTGAACAAAAATAGTTCATGCACATTCAGATAAACTCTTCAAAATTACAATAAAAAATTTTGGGGCCGTATATATGCGCTTTAATTGAGTGAAAGAGCACGCACTTGGCGCGATGATGTCATGTTATCCATGGAAAAATGCATTTTTAGACCATATGATTTGCCTGAGCGGCTAGGAGACCCCGAGAGTAACAAACGCTTGCCTTGTTGCCTTTCCATTAAGAACAATAAATTAGTTTTTAGTATAAATTTGCTGGTTTCAAGAAATGTACCGTATTTTTCGGAGTATAAGTCACTCCGGAGTATAAGTCGCACCAGCCGAAAATGCATGATAAAGAAGGAAAAAAACATATATAAGTCGCACTGTAGTATAAGTCGCATTTTTTGGGGAAATGTATTTGATAAAAGCCAACACCAAGAATAGACATTTGAAAGGCAATTTAAAATAAATAAAGAATAGTGAACAACAGACTGAATAAGTGTACGTTATATGAGACATAAATAACCAACTGAGAAGGTGCTTGGTATGTTAACGTAACATATTATGGTAAGAGTCATTCAAATAACTATAACATATAGAACATGCTATACGTTTACCAAACAATCTGTCACTCCTAATCGCTAAATCCCATGAAATCTTATACGTCTAGTCTCTTACGTGAATGAGCTAAATAATATTATTTGATATTTTACGCTAATGTGTTAATCATTTCACACATAAGTCGCTCCTGAGTATAAGTCCCACCCCCGGCCAAACTATGAAAAAAACTGCGACTTATAGTCCGAAAAATACGGTATGCGCACTAATTGACTGAAAGAGCACGCACTTGGCGCGATGATGTCATGTTATCGATGGAAAAATGCATTTTTAGACAATATGATTTGCCTGAGCGGCTAGGAGACCCCGAGAGTAACAAGCGCTTGCCTTTTTGCCTTTCCATTAAGAACAATAAACTATTTTTTAGTGTACGTTTGCTGGTTTCAAGAAATGTAATGCCGAGCGCATATCATTATGTCAGGATAATGGCACTAGCTTTTACTTCATTTAAGAATATTTGTCAACATATTAAGCAAAAATGTCGCCTTTTATTTATTTTTTTCCTACCAAGAAAAGTGCACTTGTTATTAGTGAGAATATACTTATTTTAAGGTATTTTTGGGTTCATTGAGGTTAGCTAATTTTACTTGTTTTAGAAAATCTTGACAAGCCAAATGTTCTTGTTCTATTGGCAGATAATTTTTCCTTAGTTCAAATAAAATACCCCTCATTTTTGTATTTTTTTTTCTTGTTTTTGAACACTGACTTTTTGCAGTGTGGACACTGCAAAAACTGAAATTTAAGTAAGATTAAATATCTCAAATAAGGGTGATATTTGCTTATTCTCTGTCTGATAAGATAATTCTTCTCACTAAGCAGATTTTATGTTAGAGTGTTTTACTTGTTTTAAGTGTTTTGGTCCTAAATGATCTCAGTAAGATATTACAGCTTGTCGCTGAGATTTGATGACCTATATTGAGTAAAACATGCTTGAAACTAGAATATCAACTGTTGCAAAGCTGTGTCATCAACACTCACAAGTATAAAACTACTTTTTTAAAGTAATCATTTCTTACTTCAAGCATGAAAAAAAAAATCATGATTTTGACACAATTGTGTCTCATAATTAAAACAGATGACAGCCAAATGGACTTTGTGGTTTTATTTTCAATGAAACAATAGAAAACACGTACTCATATAGTAGTACAGTTGGCACAGTACAGTAAACTGACAGTTAATATTTAAACATTTAACATTTCTAACAATTTCGAACAGAAATAGTTCATGCACATTTAGATAAATTCTTCAAAAATTACAATAAAAAATGTTTTGACCGGGGGCCGGGCTGTATATGTGCACACTAATTGACTGAAAGAGCACGCACTTGACGCGATGATGTCATGTTATCCATGGAAAAATGCATTTTTAGACCATATGATTTGCCTGAGCGGCTAGGAGACCCCGAGAGTAACAAGCGCTTGCCTTGTTGCCTTTCCATTAAGAACAATAAACTAGTTTTTAGTATAAGTTTGCTGGTTTCAAGAAATGTAATGCCGAGCGCATATCATTATGTCAAGATAATGGCACTAGCATTTTCTTAATTTCAGAATATTTTTCAACATATTCAGCAAAATGTTCTAATTTTTTTTTCTACCAAGAAAAGTGCACTTGTTATTAGTGATAATATACTTATTTTAAGGTATTTTTTGGGTTCATTGAGGTTAGCTAATTTTACTTGTTTTGGAAAGCCACATTTTCTTGTTCTACTGGCAGATAATTTTGCTTAGTTCAAATAAAATACCCCTCATTTTTGTATTTTTTTTTCTTGTTTTTGAACACTGACTTTTTGCAGTGTACGCTAATAGGCGGCCATGGAGGGTTAGACGGAGAGCATTTTATTGGGTTGTCTTTTTTTGGGGGAGGGGGGGTAGGGGCGTTCACAAACACCTAACGGAATCTTTAAATAGAAGCTCCGGAGTCCCCCGGATTTAGGAGCATTTATTTGCATCTGGCCTGAGAGGATGCGGCACACTCACTCCCGTTCACCGTCTTCCCTTTGACTTTGTCACTTCTCCTCCCGTCTATTTGATCTCTCCTATTCAGCCTTTCTTTCAACACGTCCTCTCCTTTGCCATCACCACGCTGCTTTGTAGCCCCCCCCCACCCCCGCCTGTGCCAGGGTTTAAAGGAGTAATAAGAGCCGTGGTGGGCCGTGGTCTATTTTTCTGCCGGCAGCTTGTGGCCAGACACGTGGCGTCAAGCGACACCCGAATGTAGCGATCGGGATTTTTTAATTTTTTTTTTTTGACTGTTGAGAACACCGACACGGGATGAGATAACGCAATACGGTGCAATGATACTGTCATCCTTTCGATGACTGTATCAACGGGGATTGTGTGCTCATGCTCCTAAGTACTACATGCACCGGAGGGGCACTGCAAAGTTGGCAAGTCTTTAATCCCAAGTCCAAGTCAAGTCCTAAAACTAGGGGTGTAACGGTACACAAAAATGTCGGTTCGGTACGTACCTCGGTTTAGAGGTCACGGTTCAGTTCATTTTCGGTACAGTAAGAAAACGACAAAATACACTTTTTTTTGGTTATTTATTTACCAAATTTGTAAACAATGGCATGACATACATATACACACAGGGTCCATTGCCAGGGTTAATGTGGTCAAAATATATAAAATAAAAAGTAAATAAGATAAGGCTCAGGACGGTTTCTTAAAGGCCTACTGAAAGCCACTACTACCTACCACGCAGTCTGATAGTTTATATATCAATGATGAAATCTTAACATTGCAACACATGCCAATACGGCCGGGTTAACTTATAAAGTGCAATTTAAAATTTCCCACGAAACTTCCGGTTTAAAACGTCTATGTATGATGACGTATGCGCCAGTCAATCGTTGAAACGGAAGTATTCGGAAAGCTCGGTTTTCATCGCAAAATTCCACAGTACTCAGGACATCTGTGTTGGTGAATCTTTTGCAATTTGTTCAATTAACAATGGAGACAGCAAAGAAGAAAGCTGTAGGTGGGATCGGTGTATTAGCGGCTGGCTGCAGCAACACAACCAGGAGGACTTTGAGTTGGATAGCAGACGCGCTATCCGACGCTAGCCGCCGACCGCATCGATGATCGGGTGAAGTCCTTCGTCGCTCCGTCGATCGCTGGAACGCAGGTGAGGGCTGGCAGGCGTAGGTGGATAGCTAATGTTTTTAGCATAGCTCTGTGAGGTCCCGTAGCTAAGTTAGCTTCAATGGCGTCGTTAGCAACAGCATTGTTAAGCTTCGCTAGGTTGGAAAGCATTAACCGTGTAGTTACAGGTCCATGGTTTTATAGTATTGTTGATCTTCTGTCTATCCTTCCAGTCAGGGATTTATTTATTTTGTTTCTTTCTGCAGTTAACCCCGATGCTATCACGTTAGCTCCGTAGCTAAAGAGCTTCGCCGATGTATTGTCGTGGAGATAAAAGTCACTGTGAATGTCCATTTTGCGTTCTCGACTCTCATTTTCAAGAGGATATAGTATCCGAGGTGGTTTAAAATACAAATCCGTGATCCACAATAGAAAAAGGAGAAAGTGTGGAATCCAATGATTCCACACTTGTACCAAATTTACAGTCAGAGCGAAAAAAGATACGTCCTGCACTGCACTCTAATCCTTCACTCTCACGTTCCTCATCCACAAATCTTTCATCCTGGCTCAAATTAATGGGGTAATCGTCGCTTTCTCGGTCCGAATCGCTCTCGCTGCTGGTGTAAACAATGGGGAAACGTGATGAGCCTTTCAACCTGCGACGTCACGCTACTTCCGGTACAGGCGAGGCTTTTTTTTTTTATCAGCGACCAAAAGTTGCGAACTGTATCGTCGATGTTCTCTACTAAATCCTTTCAGCAAAAATATGGCAACATCGCGAAATGATCAAGTATGACACATAGAATGGACCTGCTTTCCCCGTTTAAATGAGAACATTTCATTTCAGTAGGCCTTTAAAGTTTATTTACATAGCCCTAAATCACAAGTGTCTCAAAGGGCTGCACAAGCCACAACGACATCCTAATTGCTGTACAAATTTGACAACTCGACGATGTCGATGAGTCAAGTCGAGCTTTCGTGCATGGAGCGTGTTGGTAAAAATTGGTATCACATTTGCGTTACTCCGATACAGATGACCAGACTGCACACAGCTCCGCATCTGTCGCTGCTTGCAACTTTGAATTGATCTTTACGTTTGATTTCCATTTAAGCGCTTATGTGGTTTGAAGCCAAGAGAACCCGCCTCACCCCCCCACCCCCCCCTTTCGGTTAATAATGGCATTTGACGTCCAATAATGACGCTCCTTGTGTTTCCTGTGATGCTAAGTGGAGCCGACCAGCCGGTTCGGGCCTGTGCCGCGTCCTCCCTCGCTCTTGTCGGGTTATTGAGAACGCTCTGGGTCATATGACTCGAGATGAGCAGTTAGTCAGAATTAGGCCAGAGCTGAGCCCAAGGGGTGGTAGCGCCACACTGACCACTCCAAATGGTGTCTTCACTCTGCGCCATCTGGGTTTCTTGTAAGGACGACTTTTTTGGGGGGGGGGGGGGGGGGGAAATGGTGAATTCAGTTTACGGATGCGTGGACAATCTCAACCTGCGGGGGGTGTATACGGGCGGAACAATCTAGTACTCATCGGGGTTGGATGCGTGAGTATGTAATTGAAAATTGAGGACAACTCTTTGCAGGGCACAGACGCAAATTAACCTCTCCACCCCCCCGAAATCTGATTGCGAGGAATTTGCCTTCCAACCCGATCAAAGCGTTTATTTTTAACAATCGCCGCAAACAGCGAGAGCGGTTCTAATTTCTTCGGACGTTGGCGAGCTTTTTACGTCTTAAAGAGCAGAACAGTCCTAAAGACATGCCCGACACGAACAGATTTTAAGTTGGATCATTGTCTTGGAGCAGCTGATACTAGAGATGTCCGATAATATCGGACTGCCGATAAATGCTTTAAAATGTAATATCGGAAATTATCTGTATCGGTTTCAAAAAGTAAAATGTATGACTTTTTAAAACGCCGCTGTGTACACGGACGTAGGGAGAAGTACAGAGCGCCATTAAACCTTAAAGGCACTGCCTTCGCGTGCCGGCCCAATCACATAATATCTACGGCTTTTCACACACACAAGTGAATGCAAAACATACTTGGTCAACAGCCATACAGGTCACACTGAGGGCGACCGTATAAACAACTTTAACACTGTTACAAATATGCGCCACACTGTGAACCCACACCAAACAAGAAGGACAAAACACATTTCGGGAGAACATCCGCACCGCAACACAACATAAACACGACAGAACAAATACCCAGAACCCCTTGCAGCACTAACTCTTCCGGGACGCTACAATACACACCCCCTACCCTGCAACCCCGCCCACCTCAACCTCCTCATGCTCTCTCAGGGAGACCATGTCCCAAATTCCAAGCTGCTGTTTTGAGGCATGTTAAAAAAAAAATAATGCACTTTGTGACTTCAATAATAAATATGGCAGTGCCATGTTGGCTTTTTTTTTTTTTTTTTCCATAACTTGAGTTGATTTAGTTTGGGAAACCTTGTTACATTGTTTAATGCATCCAGCGGGGCATCACAACAAAATGAGGTATAATAATGTGTTAATTCCACGACTGTATATATCGGTATCGGTTGATATCGGAATCGGTAATGAAGAGTTGGACAATATATTATTATACTAATTGCTTACTTACTACTAAAAGACAAGTTGTCTCGTATGTTCACTATTTTATTTAAGGACAAAATTGCAATAATAAACATATGTTTAATGTATCGTAATATGTTTTGTTAAAATAAAGCCAATAATGATATTTTTTTGTGGTCCCCTTTATTTAGAAAAGTATCAAAGTATTGAAATACATAAATAATTAAATCAAATATTGGTATTGCATTTTTAAGTATTTTTTTTTGTGACGAATACTACAATAATATCGTCGAGTGGCTTTAAAGGCCTACTGAAACTATAAATATATATATCAATGATGAAATCTTAACATTGCAACACATACCAATACTTACTAGAGTGCAATTTTAAATTTTGCGCCGAAATATCCTGCTGAAAACGTTTCGGTATGATGTTGCCTGCGTGTGACGTCACGGATTGTAGCGGACATTTTGGGACAGCATGGTGGCCAGCTATTAAGTCGTCTGTTTTCAACGCAAAATTCCACAGTATTCTGGACATCTGTGTTGGTGAATCTTTCGCAATTTGTTCAATGAACAATGGAGACAGCAAAGAAGAAAGCTGTAGGTGGGAAGCGGTGTATTAGCGGACGGCTGCAGCAACACAAACACAGCCGGTGTTTCATTGTTTACATTCCCGAAAGACGACAATCAAGCTTTACTATGGAACAGAGAGGTCAAGCGAACACGGTTGGATCGGACCACACACACAAAGTACGGTGTATTACGCAGCGATCATTTCGATAGATCGTGTTTCGAAGAGGGTCCCTCGCGAAGGGCAGAGATGGGCATCGCCACCACCCGTCGACTGGTGCTGAAGAAAATAAATAAATAAATAACATTTTACCACTCTGTATTCTGAAGGCGATCTATGTCGTGTGCTACGCCGGCATCAATATCAGCAGCGTCCTCCTGACCGTCACCGTCAGCGTCGGGTTCAAAGCGGAATGGCTCTATCCCTTGTTGCGGTCGAGCCTGGCCGAGTGGTCCTGCCACGGCTGCCACGGCGCCTCTCACAGCATCTTCCCTATCTGAATCGCTCCCACTGCCCTCTAGTCCTTCACTCTCACTTTCCTCATCCACGAATCGTTCGTCCTCGCTCAAATTAATGGGGAAATCGTCGCTTTCTCGGTCCGAATCGCTCTCGCTGCTGGTGGCCATGATTGTAAACAATGTGCAGGTGTGAGGAGCTCCACAACCGGTGACGTCACGCTACTTCCGGTACAGGCAAGGCTTTTTTTTATCAGCGACCAAAAGATGTTCTCTACTAAATCCTTTCAGCAAAAATATGGCAATATCGCGAAATGATCAAGTATGACACATATTTTTTTTTTTTTTTTTAAATTTTTTAATTTAATTTTTTTAATTTAATTTTTTTTTTATTTTTTTTTTTTTTTTTTAATTTTTTTAATTTTTTTTTAATATTGTCCTGCCCAGCTTCTCGGGCAAATCATATAGTATGACACACAAGTATGACACATAGAATGGACCTGCTATCCCCGTTTAAATAAGAAAATCGCATTTCAGTAGGCCTTTAAAACCGTGATAATATTGTACGGTGATATTTTGATCCCTGGCCGATACTGATGGGCGGGCACATCCCACATCAACGGCCTTTCCATCATCTCAAAGAGCAGAACAGTCCTCAGGATATCCCCGAGACAGACGGCAAGAATTAGAAGTTGGATCATTCTCTCTGAGCGATACGTCCTCTCTGGCCTATCACTCCGCTACCTCGGGAGATGATTACGCAGTAAATTCAATCATGGATGTCTCACTGCGGGCCTCCCACAGGGCTGCGTACATACAGTCACTATTTCGGTGTTTCACCACAACAAATGCGATTGCCTACTTTTTTAATGCCTGCGTTCCCAAAGGTTGCGTCTATCCAAGCCGGCCGTGATGCATATGCATTCCTGCTCGCGGGAGGATTCCCTTCATCCTGAGGAGCGGAATGATTACAGGCGCACTTCCAAGTGATGAATGGGGCGGTTAGTGCCAGTGATTGCTTTTTGCGCTCCCCATGCTAATGGTGCATCATTTCATGGTAAACATGAAGATGGATATTATGACGGCGTGGCTTACATATCAACATCTGCCACTTGGAAAAGTAAAGAAAAATGTGGGTTTAGCTGCTGTCAGTGGGGGGAGTATGCAGGACATTTTGCAGCGTGGAGCGTCTGTCATATCAAGGGCTTTCTCTGTTGGCTATTTATGGTTTGAAAGATGCCTTGTAAGATTTTTTTTAAGCACGGGAATTTTGCAACATGAAGCTCAGGCTGGATTTCTCTTCTTCTGCTAAAATGTGTCTTAACTGTGTTATGTGTCGTGTCCTAGGAATAAGCAATAAATTAACACAAATAGCCTCAACAAACCTTGGGGCAAAGACTTTTTTGGCCATATGTTTTGTTGCTACTCCATCATACATGTTATCATCATCAGTTATCATTTTTTTGTACTTTTTTTTCTTAACTGTTTCATGAAGCATGTTCTAGAAATAAGCAATAAATAAACACCACCCCTTAAATAGCCTCTTTAAACCTTGGGGGCAAAGGCTGACTTTTTTGGCCATATGTTTTGTTGCTCCTCCATCATACATTATTTTTCCTAAGAGGGTTTTTTTCCACGTTAATGTAAACAATGTCCATGTCTAATTATTTCAAAGGTGTACGATACATTGGCGGTTATTAAAACATTTCTCCAAAGCCAAAGAAGAAATACAAGTCCTTCATTTTTCATAGGGCAAATACAAATGTTTTATTCAGTTATATATATATATATATTTTTTCTTAACTGTTTCATGAAGCATGTTCTAGAAATAAGCAATAAATAAACACCACCCCTCAAACAGCCTTCTTTAACTTTGGGGGCAAAGGCTGACTTTTTTGGCCATGTTTTGTTGCTCCTCCATCATACATTATTTTTCCTAAGAGGGTTTTTTTCCACGTTAAAGTAAACAATGTCCATGTCTAATTATTTCAAAGGTGTACGATACATTGGCGGTTATTAAAAGATGTCCCCAAAGC
The DNA here is from genome assembly GCF_033978785.1 of Entelurus aequoreus. NCBI lineage: Eukaryota > Metazoa > Chordata > Actinopteri > Syngnathiformes > Syngnathidae > Entelurus > Entelurus aequoreus. The sequence goes on along the minus strand of NC_084739.1, from coordinate 9,185,302 downwards.
CAAAGAAGAAATACAAGTCCTTAATTTTTCAGAGGGCAAATAATGTTTTATTCAGTTATAATTTTTTTTGGTACTTTTTTTTCTTAACTTTTTCATGAAACATGTTCTAGAAATATGCAATAAATAAACACCACCCATTAAATAGCCTCTTTAAACCTTGGGGGCAAAGGCTGACTTTTTTGGCCATATGTTTTGTTGCTCCTCCATCATACATTATTTGAGTTTGAGTTTGAGTTTATTTCGAACATGCAAGCATACAACATGATACATCACAATTTCCAGTTTCTCTTTTCAACATATTCGAAAAGGAGTAGGAAGAAGCATAGCTTATTTAATCCTACCCCTTTTCTTTACATAGCACTTGCTAAAACTTTTTTGTTCACTTCCTGTTCACAATTTATTCACAATAAACTCCATAAGTAATCACAATAAAATAAATAATAGTAATAATTTAATAATAATAATTGGTGAAGTAAGTTATTAAATTATGGCTGACAAAGGCTGACTTTTTTGGCCATATGTTTTGTTGCTCCTCCATCATACATTATTTTTCCTAAGAGGTTTTTTTCCCACATTAAAATTAAAATTGTCCATGTCGAATTATTTCAAAGGTGTACGATACATTGGCGGTTATTAAAAAAATTCCCCAAAGCCAAAGAAGAAATACAAGTCCTTCATTTTTAGAGGGCAAATACAAATGTTTTATTCAGTTATCATTTTTTTTTTCTTAACTGTTACATAACATTTTTTCTAGAAATAAACAATAAATAAACACCACCCCTCAAATAGCCTCTTTTTTAAAAACCTTGGGGGCAAAGGCTGACTGAGAGCAAATACAAATGTGTTATTCAGTTATCATTTTTTTTGGCCATGTTTTTTGTTGCTACTCCATCATACATGATTTTTCCTAAGAGTTTTTTTTCCACATTAAATTTAAAAATGTCCCTGTCTAATCATTTCAAAGGTGTACATTGGTGTTTATTAAAAAAAATTGCCCCATTTAAGCACAGGAATTTTGCAACATGAAGCTCAGGCTGGATTTCTCTTCTTCTGCTAAAATTGGTCTTAACTGTGTTATGTGTCGTGTCCTAGAAATAAGCAATAAATTAACACAAATAGCCTCAACAAACCTTGGGGCAAAGACTTTTTTGGCCATATGTTGTGTTCCTACTCCATCATACATGTTATCATCATCAGTTATCATTTTTTTGTACTTTTTTTTCTTAACTGTCTCATGAAGCATGTTCTAGAAATAAGCAATAAATAAACACCACCCCTTAAATAGCCTCTTTAAACCTTGGGGGCAAAGGCTGACTTTTTTGGCCGTATGTTTTGTTGCTCCTCCATCATACATTATTTTTCCTTAGAGGGTTTTTTTCCACGTTAAAATTAATAATGTCCATGTCTAATTATTTCAAAGGTGTACGATACATTGGCGGTTATTAAAACATTTCTCCAAAGCCAAAGAAGAAATACAAGTCCTTCATTTTTCATAGGGCAAATACAAATGTTTTATTCAGTTACATATATATATATTTTTTTCTTAACTGTTTCATGAAGCATGTTCTAGAAATAAGCAATAAATAAACACCACCCCTCAAACAGCCTTCTTTAACTTTGGGGGCAAAGGCTGACTTTTTTGGCCATGTTTTGTTGCTCCTCCATCATACATTATGTTTCCTAAGAGGGTTTTTTTCCACGTTAAAGTAAACAATGTCCATGTCTAATTATTTCAAAGGTGTACGATACATTGGTGGTTATTAAAAAATGTCCCCAAAGCCAAAGAAGAAATACAAGTCCTTAATTTTTCAGAGGGCAAATAATGTTTTATTCAGTTATCATTTTTTTTGGTACTTTTTTTTCTTAACTTTTTCATGAAACATGTTCTAGAAATAAGCAATAAATAAACACCACCCCTTAAATAGCCTCTTTAAACCTTGGGGGCAAAGGCTGACTTTTTTGGCCATATGTTTTGTTGCTCCTCCATCATTTATTATTTTTCCTAAGAGGGTTTTTTTCCACATTAAAATTAAAAATGTCCATGTCTAATTACTTCAAAGGTGTACGATACATTGGCGGTTATTAAAACATTTCTCCAAAGCCAAAGAAGAAATACAAGTCCTTCCTTTTTCATAGGGCAAATACAAATGTTTCATTCAATTATAATTTTTTTTATTGTATTTATTTTTTCTTAACTGTTTCATGAAACATATTCTAGAAATAAGCAATAGATAAACACCACCCCTCAAACAGCCTCGTTTAACCTTGGGGGCAAAGGCTGATTTTTTTGGCCATATGTTTTGTTGCTCCTCCATCATACATTATTTTTCCTAAGAGGGTTTTTTTCCACGTTAAAATTAATAATGTCCATGTCTAATTACTTCAAAGGTGTACGATACATTGGCGGTTATTAAAACATTTCTCCAAAGCCAAAGAAGAAATACAAGTCCTTCATTTTTCATAGGGCAAATACAAATGTTTTATTCAGTTATATATATATATTTTTTTTTTTTCTTAACTGTTTCATGAAGCATGTTCTAGAAATAAGCAATAAATAAACACCACCCCTCAAACAGCCTTCTTTAACTTTGGGGGCAAAGGCTGACTTTTTTGGCCATGTTTTGTTGCTCCTCCATCATACATTATTTTTCCTAAGAGGGTTTTTTCCACGTTAAAGTAAACAATGTCCATGTCTAATTATTTCAAAGGTGTACGATACATTGGCGGTTATTAAAAGATGTCCCCAAAGCCAAACAAGAAATACAAGTCCTTAATTTTTCAGAGGGCAAATAATGTTTTATTCAGTTATCATTTTTTTTGGTACTTTTTTTTCTTAACTTTTTCATGAAACATGTTCTAGAAATAAGCAATAAATAAACACCACCCCTTAAATAGCCTCTTTAAACCTTGGGGGCAAAGGCTGACTTTTTTGGCCATATGTTTTGTTGCTCCTCCATCATACATTATTTTTCCTAAGAAGGTTTTTTTCCACGTTAAAGTGCAAAATGTCCATGTCTAATTATTTCAAAGGTGTACGATACATTGGCGGTTATTAAAAACATTTCCCCAAAGCTAAACAAGAAATACAAGTCCTTCATTTTTCAGAGAGCAAATACAAATGTTTTATTCAGTTATAATTTTTTTTGGCCATGTTTTTTGTTGCTACTGCATCATACATGATTTTTTTCCTAAGAAAGTTTTTTTCCACATTAAATTTAAAAATCTCCCTGTCTAATAATTTCAAAGGTGTACATTGGCGGTTATTAAAAAAAAAGCCCCATTTAAGCACAGGAATTTTGCAACATGAAGCTCAGGCTGGATTTCTCTTCTTCTGCTAAAATTTGTCTTAACTGTGTTATGTGTCGTGTCCTAGAAATAAGCAATACATAAACACAAATAGCCTCAACAAACCTTGGGGCAAATACTTTTTTGGCCAAATGTTTTGTTCCTACTCCATCATACATGTTATCATCATCAGTTGTAATTTTTTTGAACTTTTTTTTCTTAACTGTTTCATGAAACATGTTCTAGAAATAAGCAGTAAATAAACACCACCCCTCCAACAGCCTTTTTAAACCTTGGAGGCAAAGGCTGACTTTTTTGGCCATATGTTTTGTTGCTCCTCCATTATACATTATTTTTCCTAAGAGGTTTTTTTTTTCACGTTAAAATTCAAAATGTCCATGTCTAATTATTTCAAAGGTGTACGATACATTGGCGTTTATTAAAAAATGTCCCCAAAGCCAAACAACAAATGCAAATCCTTCATTTTTTAGAGGGCAAATACAAATATTTTATTCAGTTATCATTTTTTTTGGTACTTTTTTTTTTTTCTTAACTGTTTCATGAAACATGTTCTAGAAATAAGCAATAAATAAACACCACCCCTTAAATAGCCTCTTTAAACCTTGGGGGCAAAGGCTGACTTTTTTGGCCATATGTTTTGTTGCTCCTCCATCATTTATCATTTTTCCTAAGAGGGTTTTTTTCCACATTAAATTTAAAAATGTCCCTGTCTAATCATGTCAAAGGTGTACATATTTACATATTTATATATATATGTACATACATATATGTATATATATATGTATATATATATATATATATATATATATATATATATATATATATATATATATATATATATATATATATATATATATACATATATATATATATATATACACATATATATATATATATATATATATATATATATATATATATATATATATATATATATATATATATATATATATATATATATACACATACATATATATATATATATATATATATATATATATATATATATTTATTTTTATTTATTTTTTTTGGATTTTTTTTTGTTTTGTTTTAAATAATGTAATATTGATTCCACCCACAGTCATCCTGAGAGAGTGTTTTTATGGTGAAGAAAAAAAGATGACCATGATAATTGTTCTTATTGAGTAACGTGCGTCTCTCTTTTGTGTCTTCCAGCCCTATAGAGTCCTGTCAGAACTTCTACGAAGACTTCACGTTACAGATCGATATGGCCTTCAACGTCTTCTTCCTGCTTTACTTCGGTCTGCGGGTAAGCTGGACTCGCATGATCACGCCAGTAATCTCGTGTGGAAAGAAACAGATTGGAGCTTAGTTTTGTGAAAGACATGTTTTTTATCATCTGTTTATGACTGAATCTTATTGTTTTGTTTTTACCTAAGTAATACATACATTTAAATAATATAAATATGTATTTTTAAAGCATCTATATTGGTATGGGCATGGCCTCAGATACTGTGAAGTCCCATTAATACATACTCAAGTTAGTTGCTATCTTCGCTGCTGGCATAGTTACTCGTTATCACTAGTTGGGATGTCCCCATACAACTTTTTCCACTTTCGATACGATACCAATATTGGAGCCTTAAGTATTGGTCGATACTGATATTGAGCCGACACGATATCAGCAGGAGTTATACATACTTTTAATATTTTACAGTGTGTAATAAATATTGTCAAATAGAGAACAATTGTAGATATGAAAAACACTAAACTACTTATTATATACATGTTAAGTTAAATAATGCGGAAGCGTTTGTTAGTTAAGATAATACAAATAAAAATATACTCTTTCTTCTCAAGCATACACTACCGTTCAAAAGTTTGGGGTCACATTGAAATGTCCTTATTTTGGAAGGAAAAGCACTGTACTTTTCAATGAAGATAACTTTAAACTAGTCTTAACTTGAAAGAAATACACTCTATACATTGCTAATGTGGTAAATGACTATTCTAGCTGCAAATGTCTGGTTTTTGGTGCAATATCTACATAGGGTGTATAGAGGCCCATTTCCAGCAACTATCACTCCAGTGTTCTAATGGTACAATGTGTTTGCTCATTGGCTCAGAAGGCTAATTGATGATTAGAAAACCCTTGTGCAATCATGTTCACACATCTGAAAACACTTTAGCTCGTTACAGAAGCTACAAAACTGACCTTCCTTTGAGCAGATTGAGTTTCTGGAGCATCACATTTGTGGGGTCAATTAAAAGCTCAAAATGGCCAGAAAAAGAGAACTTTCATCTGAAACTCGACAGTCTATTCTTGTTCTTAGAAATGAAGGCTATTCCACAAAATGGTTTGGGTGACCCCAAACTTTTGAACGGTAGTGTAAGGGTGTAAATATGTGTTTTGTTGTTAGAGTTTGATTGTCTATTGATCAAAAATGCACATCAATGAAGGAGATGAATAAAAAATGAATGAATGAGTTACTTGTTATGGGTTACTTACGCGCCCCACATCCCCAACCACTGCCGTGTTTTAGCAAGTAGGGCTGACGCAAGAGTGGAGTCCCTGTTGCTACACTGCAAAAAGTCAGTGTTCAAAAACAAAAACAAAAAAAATTTAAAAATTAGGGGTATTTTATTTGAACTAAGCAAAATTATCTGCCAATAGAACAAGAAAATTCGGCTTGTCAAGACTTTCCAAAACAAGTACAATTAGCTAACTTCAATGGACCCAAAAATACCTTAAAATAAGTATATTCTCACTAATAACAAGTGCACTTTTCTGGGTAGAAAAAAAAAAGAGACCTTTTTGCTCAATATGTTGAAAAATATTCTTAAATGAAGTAAATGCTAGTGCCATTATCTTGACATAATGATATGCGCTCGGCATTACATTTCTTGAAACCAGCAAACTTATACTAAAAACTAATTTATTGTTCTTAATGGAAAGGCAACAAGGCAAGCGCTTGTTACTCTCGGGGTCTCCTTGCCGCTCAGGCAAATCATATGGTCTAAAATGCATTTTTCCATGGATAACATGACATCATCGCGTCAAGTGCGTGCTCGTTCAGTCAATTAGTGCGCATATATACAGCCCGGCCCCCAGCCAACATTTTTTTAATTATAATTTTGAGGAATTTATCTGAATGTGCATGAACTATTTGTGTTCAAAATTGTTAGTAATGTCAAATGTTTAAATATTAACTGTCAGTTTACTGTACTGTGCCAACTGTACTACTATATGAGTACGTGTTTTCTATGGTTTCATTGAAAATAAAACAGCAAAGTCCATTTGGCTGTCATCTGTTTTAATTATGAGACACAATTGTGTCAAAGTCATGATTTTTTTTTTTTTACATGCTTGAAGTAAGAAATTATGACTTTAAAAAAGTAGTTTTACACTTGTGAGTGTTGATGACACAGCTTTGCAACAGTTGATATTTTAGTTTCAAGCATGTTTTACTCAATATAGGTCATCACATCTCAGCAACAAGCTGTAATATCTTACTGAGATCATTTAGGACCAAAACACTTAAAACAAGTAAAACACTCTAACATAAAATCTGCTTAGTGAGAAGAATTATCTTATCAGACAGAAAATAAGCAAATATCACCCTTATTTGAGATATTTCATCTTACTTAGATTTCAATTTTTGCAGTGCACTGCAAAAAGTCAGTGTTCAAAAACAAAAACAAAAAAATACAAAAATGAGGGGTATTTTATTTGAACGAAGCAAAATTATCTGCCAATAGAACAAGAAAATTTGGCTTGTTAAGATTTTCCAAAACAAGTAAAATTAGCTAACTTCAATGAACCCAAAAATACCTTAAAATAAGTATATTCTCACTAATAACAAGTGCACTTTTCTTGGTAGAAAAAAAAAAGAGACCTTTTTGCTCAATATGTTGAAAAATATTCTTAAATGAAGTAAATGCTAGTGCCATTATCTTGACATAATGATATGCGCTCGGCATCATGATTTTTTTTCATGTTTGAAATAAGAAATGATTACTTTAAAAAAGTAGTTTTATACTTGCAAAGCTGTGTCATCAACACTCACAACAGTTGATATTCTAGTTTCAAGCATGTTTTACTCAATATAGGTCATCAAATCTCAGCAACAAGCTGTAATATCTTACTGAGATCATTTAGGACCAAAACCCTTAAAACAAGTAAAACACTCTAACATAAAATCTGCTTAGTGAGAAGAATTATCTTATCAGACAGAAAATAAGCAAATATCACCCTTATTTGACATATTTAATATTACTTAGATTTCAGTTTTTGCAGTGCACTGCAAAAAGTCAGTGTTCAAAAACAAAAATACAAAAATGAGGGGTATTTTTTTGAACTAAGCAAAATTATCTGCCAATAGAACAAGAAAATTAGCTAACCTCAATGAACCCAAAATTACCTTAAAATAAGTATATTCTCACTAATAACAAGTGCACTTTTCTGGGTAGAAAAAAAAAAAGAGACCTTTTTGCTCAATATGTTGAAAAATATTCTTAAATTAAGTAAATACTAGTGCCATTATCTTGACATAATGATATGCGCTCTACTTAGATTTCAGTTTTTGCAGTGTTTGTTTTTTTGACGAAGGTCGTGCATGTTTCCCCTGACAGTTTATCGCAGCCAACGACAAGCTGTGGTTCTGGCTGGAGGTCAACTCGGTGGTGGACTTCTTCACCGTCCCGCCCGTCTTCGTGTCCGTCTACCTAAACAGAAGCTGGCTGGGTGAGTCAAGATGTCTCCATCAGTCTATCACTATTGCAATCCTTTCCCTCCCGCTCTCAACACAAGCCTCCTACCACTCGTCTTTTTTTTTTCTCTCCCATTTTTCTTGTTTGCCCTCAATCTTTACCTGTCAAGCCTCCTTTTTATCACTGCCGATTTGTCCCCCTCCTCCCCTCCCTCCTCCTCTGGTTGCCCATTACTGGGAGTGTGTCTCTCAGGCTCTCTGGCTCCGGGGGCCGCACTCATCTTTGCCTCATCATGGAAAGTGACAGGGCTCGGTTCCTTTTTGATATTTCAGTGAGCGGACGGGCTAATGGGGAGGAGTGACTCAGAATGGAGCTTTGCTTCTGGACGGGTTTTCTAAAAGAGCTATTTTATTCATTTGTAAAAACACGTTTGACTTGAAGTACAAAAACCCAAAACCAGTGAAGTCGGCACGTTGTGTAAACGTTAAATAAAAACAGAATACAATGATTTGCAAATCCTTTTCAACTTATATCCAATTGAATAGACTGCAAAGACAACATATTTAACGTTCGAACCGGTAAACTTTGTTATTTTTTGCAAATATAAGCTCATTTGCAACATGTTTCAATAAATACTGAGAAAGTTGAGGAATGCTCATCAAACACGTATTTGGAACATCCCACAGGTGAACAGGCTAATTGGGAACAGGTGGGTGCCATGATTGGGTATAAAAGCAGCTTCCATGAAATGCTCAGTCATTCCCAAACAAGGATGGGTCGAGGCTCACCACTTTGTCAACAAATGCCTGAGCAAATTTCAGTGCCTCTCCCGAAAATCTCCCGGGACAACCATTCTCCCGAATTTCTCCCGATTTCCAGCCGGACAACAGGCACGCCCCCTCCAGGTCCGTGCGGACCTGAGTGAGGACAGCCTGTCGTCACGTCTGCTTGGCCAACCAAAAAGTAAGCACAGAATACTATACCGTACAGCAGGGGTCACCAACCTTTTAGAAAGCAAGAGCTACTTCTTGGGTAGTGATTAATGCGAAGAGCTACCAGTTTGATACACACTTAAATAAATTGCCAGAAATAGCCAATTTGCTCAATTTACCTTTAACTCTGTTATTATTAATAATTAATAATATTCATCTTTGTGGAAACACTGATCATCTTAATGATTTCTCACAATTAATATATATAGAAACAGATAAATATCAATATGCAACACTTTTTTAAAAATATTTTCTCTAAGTGCACATTTTTCAAATTGAACATTTTCAAATGATCACTTCTAAGACAGACTTGTGAAATCACAATACCCCATTTTAACTAGCTAGCCACTAACATTTTTTAACAAACCATGAATTACTTTGCACCATGTTTGTACAAATAATAACTCATGTAAAATACAAAAGTCAACTCTCAAATGTTTAAATAAATCATGTCACACTTTGAACTGGACACCAAATCTGTTATCTGTTTCTTTGTCAGTTAGTGAAGACCAAGTCTTTCAAATATTTTCTTGGATTTTTACATTTTTTTTTAGTTTTGTCTCTCTTAGAATTAAAAATGTCGAGCAAAGCGAGACCAGCTTGCTAGTAAATAAATAACATTTAAAAAATAGAGGCAGCTCACTGGTAAGTGCTTGTCAAGTGTTTTGCTTTTTTCACTGTGCTTACCCCACACTTGAAGGGATGTACCAATGCTGAACGTGGCTTCTGGATTTCACTCAAAAGACCAGACCCTAGTTACTTTTTAGTTTGCAACAGTTTTTCCAACGAAGAAACAGCTTCTTTTTTCTTCTTTAGTCTTTTTAGCAGTCTTTAGCAGTGTTAGTAGACTTTAGTTTCTTTAGCTGTCATTAGCTGTCTTTAGGAGTGAAAAACCTTTAAGGACAAAACACCACAAGATTAACATGCTGTAAAAAAATCAATCAATTATCAATCCCATAATTTACAATGATTAATTAGGCTATCAAACACTTAACAATTAAACAAGTGCAAGAAAATGGATTAATATTTTCCCTTTAAGTTAAAACAGATTTGAAATAAATGGTCTCAACATAAATGCACCAAGATACATATAAAATACATTTAACACCAGAAACACAATAGATAAATGCAGCAGAAAACCCAATATGCAAATACATAACCAATGAACCACCTATTTTAGATACATATTTAAAATCCATATCCAATATAAATATATTATTAATTTAGCAGTGAAACACTCAATCTTAAACGCTGTCTACTGGTAGAGAAATACCCCTTTTCTATGCCCTCACTAGCAGCCAATGATCCAGACTAAGTAAGCACGCTACATGCACACAACTCCCCCATCTCACCAGCGCAACAGGTGCGCCACACCCACAGAGAGAAATAAAGTGCAATCTTACCGGCTGTCTGTTCAGCTTTTGGTTTTGGTACACTTTTGGCACAACTCTGTGTTATCTGTAATGAACCAAACCTTTCTCCACTCTGCGCTGGCGTCTTTTGTACTCCTTGATTTGACACAGCTGTTTGATTACCGGGCTCGAGCACCAGCAGACGAGACGGGAAGCGCGCCGCGTTATACCCGCGCGTGAACGTAAACTGATAATAATGCCGAATTATATACATTTCCTGGTGTTGCCTAGGTCAGGGGTCGGCAACCTTTACCACTCAAAGAGCCATTTTGGCAAGTTTCACAAATTAAAGAAATTAATGGGAGCCACAAAAAAATTTTTTAAATGAAAAACACCGCATAAAAAGCTTAAATGCTTTGTGCTATGTTAACCAGGGGTCTCCGACACACGCACCGGCACGCACTTTAATGTGGAAATTTGATGTTAGCGCAGCCCACGAGTTTTGAATGAATGGCGCTTGATAGCGTCATACTTGCCAACCCTCTCATTTTTCCCGGGAGACTCCCGAATATCAGAGCGTGATGACACTGCATTTGGCGCCCTCTACAGTCTGCCCTAAAAGTGTACCTGCTCGACCACATGTAGAATGCAGTTTCAGCTTGCTCACGTAAGTGACAGCAAGGCGTACTAGCTCAGCAGCCACACATCTTACACTGACGGTACCAATACCCAGAATCCCATGCAGCCCTAACTCTTCCGCTCAACCAACGCACGGAGAGGGGGGGGGGGGGGGGGGGGTTTGATGTGTGGGGGGATTTGGTGGTAGCGGGGGTGTATAATGTAGACCGGAAGAGTTAGGGCTGCATGGCATTCTGGGTAATGGTTGTGTTGTGTTTATGTTGTGTTACGGTGGGATGTTCTCCAGAAATGTGTTTTTCATTATTTTTTGGTGTGGGTTCACAGTGCGGCGCATATTTGTAACGTAACAATGTTAAAGTTGTTTGATACGGCTACCGTCAGTGTAAGCTGTGTGGCTGATGAGTAAGTATGCTTTGCTGTCTCCTGTGTGTGCAAGTAATAACAACATGCAACTTGTGGCTGGACAGGCACGCTGTTTGTAAATGCTATAGAGGACAATTACTGCAGTGCAATTAGGGCACGCCCTTTATTTAGTAATTAGAGTGTAAATAGGATTATTTTTTCCCTGGGAGTTATCTAGGAGAGACACTGAGATCCATAAACCTCCTGGGAAAATCGGGGGGGGTCGGCATGTATGTAGCTGAGCCGCATCAGAGTGGTCAAGGAGCCGCATGCGGCTCCGGAGCCGCGGGGTTGCCGACCCCTGGCCTAGGTGAATAGGGATGTGGATGTGCTCTAAAATAAAATATAATTTTATTAAGTGGGGTTTGGCTCGTTGCCAAGCAGCCGCAGTTACGCGCTCGCGCATCAGCTGACGAGACAGCTGTTCGCCGCTACAGTGCTGCTATTTGAGCTATTTTTAGATCAGGCCAGCGGGCTACTCATCTGGTCCTTACGGGCTACCTGGTGCCCGCGGGCACCGCGTTGGTGACCCCTGCCGTATAGTGTTCTGTGGTTACTTTTTGGTCGGCCAACGGTTTACGTTTTGTATTGCGCACCCTGACGGCAAGTGTGGGAGTCGGTTCTGAAGTATGAAGTAAAGAGACGTAACTGCGTCACCTCGCCTGGTTATTGACTCCAACCCAGAATATTACACTGCACATACCTATGCTCCTTCAAAGGCTGTGCTACTGGCTGCAAAGCATTGCACTTTCAAATACAACAATGAGTAGAGAGGAGTGTTATGTGTGTATATGTGTAAATAAATGAACACTGAAATTCAAGTATTTATTTTATTTATATGTATATTAGGGCTGCAACAACTAATCGATTAAATCGATTAAAATCGATTATTAAAATAGTTGCTGATTAATTTAGTCATCGATTCGTTGGATCTATGCTATGTGCATGCGCAGAGTTTTTTTTATTTATTTTTTTTTTTTACATTTTTTTTTTTATTTTTTATTTTATAAACTGCAACATTTACAAACAGCTGACAAACAATAATCAAAACAAGTATGGTGCCAGTATGCTGTTTTCCCCCCCAATAAAATACTGGATAGGATAGAAATGTAGTCAGTCTCTTTTATTCGATTATTAATCGATTAATCGAAGTAATAATCGACAGATTAATCGATTATCAAATTAATCGTTGGTTGCAGCCCTAATGTATATATATAATAAAATACATACATATATAGCTAGAATTCACTGAAAGTCAAGTATTTATTTTATATATATATATATATATATATATATATATATATATATATATATATATATATATATATATATATATATATATATAAGAAATACTTGAATTTCAGTGAATTCTAACTATAAATATACTTCCCCCCCTAAAACCCCGCCCCCGGCACCACCCACCCCTCCCACCTCAATACCACCCCCCCCAAAAATCTCCCGAATTTGGAGGTCTCAAGGTTGGCAAGTATGACCGGGTAATAAGGCACACTGTCGATTTTTGAGAAAATGAAAGGAGTTTAAGTGCGCCTTGTAGTCCGAAAAATATGCGAGGTCTCGCAAGTAACCGAGGATACTCATAAAATGACATACATGGCAAATCTGACACGAAAACATGTATCACTCTTCTTCTCCCCCCCCCCCCCCCCCCCCCATTTAAACCTACCCACAGTTGTTTACGGTCTATCCGTGACACTAAACAAGTTACAAAAAAGAAGCAACATAAAAACGTTGATATTTGTTTAGTTTTTCATGGTTTTTTTTACTCACTTTTTGCTAATGCGCCATAGATTCCAAGCCCACAATGATCCATCACTGCAATAGTGCCTCACACACACACACACACACACACACACACACACACACACACACACACACACACACACACACACACACACACACACACACACACACACACACACACACACACACACACACACACACACACACACACACACACACACACACAAATACATGTATTGCCTACTTTGTGTGGACCCACGTTTGGTTAGTAGGTTGTGAGGGCCCCCCTTTCCACTATAGCTAGAATGATGAAAAAAATATATCTAGCACTAGATGGGAGTAGAGAGTTGCAACCTCACTTCAGAATGCAAAACACACAAAGTAAAAAAAAATATTTTACTTCTGTAGTTGTGAGGACCAGGCAAATGTCCTCACAAGTCAAAAGGTCCTCACAGAATGGGTGGTTTGTCAAGTGTATGTCCACACAAGGCTGGTGAGACAAGTGCACACACACACACACACACACACACACACACACACACACACACACACACACACACACACACACCACACACACACACACACACACACACACACACCACACACACACACACACACACACACACACACACACACACGTGTATATATACCCCGGCGGTCTTGCATGAGCAGCCTGGAAAACACCCTAACCTGTATTACATAACGACCTACTTTTATGTGGTAGTTCAAGTATTGTGACCTAAATTACACTGCGGTACAAAGGCTCTCCGCCTTGCTCGGGTGCAGAGCTCCTTGCTTATAATTCCGTGAATAATACGGCTACCTCGAGACCTTGGCTAAATAATAACAGAGAGCGTGCACGTGCTTTCACAATATAATGAAGTGATGACTTTGTCACGACACAGCAATAAAGTAATGTGATGATAAGGTGGTAGCAGTCTGTCAACGACCACTTCATTAGGTACATTTAGTGAGCTCCAATACGAGATGTAATTATAGTAATAATAGAACGCACTTTTCTAGACAAAGAGCCAGCAATGTCAAATTAGTTGTGCCCAATCTGCCTTAGTATGTATATTTAATAAACTATTTTTTGTATTTTTAATTTTTTCATGAGTTTATTAACCCTGTAAGACCCAAATATAGAAAAACCTAAAAAAAAAAAAGATTTGACCTTTCAGATGTTGTTGTACGAGGCATTTGATGCAGAAATTGAAGAGTTAAAAAAAAAATGTTTATGTATGTTTTTAGAGAAATGTTAATGTCCATCAAAAGCCACATTGGGCTTTTGATGGGAGCAGAATTTCTGTATGTGTACAACTAAGGGTTCATTTGCAGGGTTGATTGCTCACTTAGCCCCATAACGGTATATACCATTAATAATAATCACACATTAGTTATATTTTTATGAAGTCGTTTATTACAAATATAAAAAATATGAAACAAGATAAAACTCTTAAAAAACGCTTTTTCCCCCTCTTTTATAATTGCAACAATTATATAACAAGCTCTAAATGAAATTTGATGCATCTGTTCCACAAAAACTACATATGTACATGCTCTAGACCAGGGGTCACCAACGCGGTGCCCGCGGGCACCAGGTAGCCCGTAAGGACCAGATGAGTAGCCCGCCGGCCTGTTCTAAAAATAGCTCAAATAGCAGCACTTACCAGTGAGCTGCCTCTATTTTGTAAATTGTATTTATTTACTAGCAAGCTGGTCTCGCTTTGCCCGACATTTTTAATTCTAAGAGAGACAAAACTCAAATAGAATTTGAAAATCCAAGAAAATATTTTAAAGACTTGGTCTTCACTTGTTTAAATAAATTCATTTTTTTTTTTTTACTTTGCTTCTTATAACTTTCAGAAAGACAATTTTAGAGAAAAAATACAATCTTAAAAATGATTTTAGGATTTTTAAACACATATACCTTTTTACCTTTTGAATTCCTTCCTCTTCTTTCCTGACAATTTAAATCAATGTTCAAGTATTTTTTTTTTTTTTATTGTAAAGAATAATAAATAAATTTTAATTTAATTCTTCATTTTAGCTTCTGTTTTTTCGACGAATAATATTTGTGAAATATTTCTTCAAACTTATTATGATTAAAATTTTAAAAAATTATTCTGGCAAAGCTAGAAAATCTGTAGAATCAAATTTAAATCTTATTTCAAGGTCTTTTGAATTTCTTTTAAAATTTTTGTTCTGGAAAATCTAAAAGAAATAATGATTTGTCTTTGTTAGAAATATAGCTTGGTCCAATTTGTTATATATTCTAACAAAGTGTAGATTGGATTTTAACCTATTTAAAACATGTCATCAAAATTCTAAAATTAATCTTAATCAGAAAAAATTACTAATGATGTTCCATAAATTATTTTTTTTAGGTTTTTCTCTTCTTTTTTTTGGTTGAATTTTGAATTTTAAAGAGTCGAAATTGAAGATAAACAAGTTTCAAAATTGAATTGTCATTTTTTTCGTGTTTTCTCCTCTTTTAAACCGTTCAATTAAGTGTAAATATCATTAATTATTAATAATAACATAGAGTTAAAGGTAAATTGAGCAAATTGGCTATTTCTGGCAATTTATTTAAGTGTGTATCAAACTGGTAGCCCTTCGCATTAATCAGTACCCAAGAAGTAGCTCTTGGTTTCAAAAAGGTTGGTGACCCCTGCTCTAGACATTTTAATAACAACCAAAAAAAATATAAAAGACATTTTAATTACTTGAATCTGATGAATCCAGTCCGATGAAACAAATAGTTTTTGTTCGAAGGAAACCTTGAGAGGTTGTGTGAGTTCATGGTCAGAAGGCGTGACTTATTTAACAAATGTACGATCCAATAGCCCTGTGAGACTGAACAATAGGACCCAATGACTATGTAAATGTGGTAAAAAAAAAAGTTAAAAAAATATAACAGATTGTTTTTTAGGATGGTTAAAGGTAACGTTGTAATTTTACAACAAGGGGTGTTACAGGGTTAATCAATCCAACAAAACAATACACAACAATACCATAACAATGCAATCCAATTCCAAAACCAAACCCGACCCAGCAACATTCAGAATAGCAATAATTGAGAGCAATTGACACACAAACATGACACAAAACAATCCAAAAGTTGTGAAACAAAAATGAATATTATCAACAACAGTATCAATATTAGTAACAATTTCAACATAGCAGTGATTAAAAATCCCTCATTGATATTATCATTAAAAACATTAATAAAACAAATTTAAAAATGGACATTAATGTCACAGTGGCTTACACTTGCATCGCCAACATTTTCCACAACGATATAATAAGTCATATTTTGGTTCATTTAATAGTTAAATCAAATTTAAATAATGGATCCCATATTCCAATATATGACTCATTATTATCTAAACTAAATGCAGTTTTTTCTACTGATATCATCTCCATAGCTTGTGTGTACCAGTCAGTATGAGTTGGACTATCAACATCGATCCATTTTTTAAAATATTACCCTTTTTGTTATGATGCATATTGAAAGAAATGCATTTTTACTCTTTGATGACACGTTGCTAAATTGATGGCGATCCCCAAAAATACAAGTTTGCAGTGTCATTGGGATGTTTATATTAAGGAATGTGATTGCTTCTTTTGTTGTTTTCAACCATAACTCTTTTATTCTCTGACATTCCCACAATAAATGAACAAGAGTTCCCTCAGCTGCCCGACACTTCATACATAACGATTTTTGTAAAAAATAGTTCGTACAAATTTTTACAAATATTACAAATATTGATTGTTTTAATTGGTTTTACCCTTTAAAATCGTTTATAATTAGGGATGTCCGATAAATGCGTTAAAATGTAATATCGGAAATTATCGGTATCGGTTTTTTTTATTATCTGTATCGTTTTTTTGTTTGTTTTTTTTTTAATTTAATTTTTTTTATTAAATCAACATAAAAAACACAAGATACACTTACAATTAGTGCACCAACCCAAAAAAACTCCCTCCCCCCATTTCTTTCTGTTATCAATATTCTGGTTCCTACATTATATATCAATATATATCAATACAGTCTGCAAGGGATACAGTCCGTAAGCACACATAATTGTGCGTGCTGCTGGTCCACTAATAGTACTAACCTTTAACAGTTAATTTTACTCATTTTCATTCATTACTAGTTTCTATGTAACTGTTTTTATATTGTTTTACTTTCTTTTTTATTCAAGAAAATGTTTTTAATTTAGTTATCTTATTTTATTATTATTTTTAAAAAGTACCTTATCTTCACCATACATGGTTGTCCAAATTAGGCATAATAATGTGTTAATTCCACGACTGCATATATCGGTTGATATCGGTATCGGTTGATATCGGTATCGGTAATTAAAGAGTTGGACAATATCGGAATATCGGATATCGGCAAAAAGCCATTATCGGACATCCCTATTTATAATCATATTTATTTTTATATTGTTTTATTATTGGTTTTATATTTATTTATTTTTTGTTTTTATTCAGTCATTGGTGGAGCTAAGGATAATATTTGACTATTGTTTTTAATATTGTTAATATTGCACTTTGGAAACATGTATGTTGTTTAAATGTGCTATACCAGGGGTCAGCAACTTAAAATGTTGAAAGAGCCATATTGGACCAAAAATACAAAAACAAATCTGTCTGGAGCCTCAAAAAAATAAAAGCCATAGTACATACAGATAGTGTGTCATGAGATATAAATTGAATTAAGAGGACTTAAAGGAAACTAAATGAGCTCAAATATACCTACAAATGAGGCATAATGATGCAATATGTACATATAGCTAGCCTAAATAGCATGTTAGCATTGATTAGCTTGCAGTCATTCAGTGACCAAATATGTCTGATTAGCACTCCACACAAGTCAATAACATCAACAAAACTCACATTTGTGCCTTCATGCACAACGTTAAAAGTTTGGTGGACAAATTGAGACGGAAAAAGAAGTGGCATAAAACACGTCCTAGAAAGTCGGAGAAAGTTATACATGTAAACAAACTACGGTGAGTTCAAGGACCGCCAAAATTAGTAGGACAAAACGGCGCTCGCAAATACTCGAATCAGTGAAGCATGTTTAATATAAACAGTGTGATTTATAACAATTAGGGAGGTTTGTGTCATGTTTGTCCTCCTACAGAAACCATATTAACACAAAAAATATATTTTTTTCCCCTCATCTTTTTCCATTTTTCATACATTTTTTAAAAAGCTCCAGAGAGCCACTAGGCGGCGCTAAAGAGCCGCATGCGGCTCTAGAGCCGCGGTTGCAGACCCCCGTGCTATACAAATAAAGTGGATTGGATTGGATTGAAAAGAAGGCCTCCCCTCTACAATATATATACATAGACACACATTTTTGTATATATACACTACCGTTCAAAAGTTTGGGGTCACCCAAACAATTTAGTGGAATAGCCTTCATTTCTAAGAACAAGAATAGACTGTCGAGTTTCAGATGAAAGTTCTCTTTTTCTGGCCATTTTGAGCGTTTAATTGACCCCACAAATGTGATGCTCCAGAAACTCAATCTGCTCAAAGGAAGGTCAGTTTTGTAGCTTCTGTAACGAGCTAAACTGTTTTCAGATGTGTGAACATGATTGCACAAGAGTTTTTTTCCTAATCATCAATTAGCCTTCTGAGCAATGAGCAAACACATTGTACCATTAGAACACTGGACTGATAGTTGCTGGAAATGGGCCTCTATACCACCTATGTAGATATTGCACCAAAAACCAGACATTTGCAGCTAGAATAGTCATTTACCACATTAGCAATGTATAGAGTGTATTTCTTTAAAGTTAAGACTAGTTTAAAGTTATCTTCATTGAAAGTACAGTGCTTTTCCTTCAAAATAAGGACATTTCAATGTGACCCCAAACTTTTGAATGGTAGTATATATATATATATATATATATATATTATATATATATATATATATATATATAATATATATATATATAATATATATATATTCCTAAATGAGTATAATTTTATGTTTTTTTTAATAATATATATACAGTACACTGTATATATATATTATAATTTCAAATGTTTTTTTTTTCCTGGTGTCAAACTAACCCTCCCAGAAGTTTAGTTTTGAACTTTCTTTTTTCTCTTCCTCTTTCCCCCCATGTTTACCTTTTCAGTATGTGTCGTCTTATACTTGGTTCAATATGGTAATTTGGGAATGTGTTTATTCTCTATGTTATGATGACTAGTCTGTCTAAATAGTTTTTAATTGAGTAAATTTTTTATTACATATTTTATTTTTAAATAAAATATGAACATTTATATATGTATATAAACATATATATATATATATATATATATATATATATATATATATATATATATATATAATATTTAATCTATATATATATATACATATATATATATATATATATATATATATATATATATATATATATATATATATATATATATATATTATATTTATTTATATATATATATATATATATATATATATATATATATATATATATAATATATATATATAATATATATATATATATATATATATATATATATATATATAATATATATATATATATATATATATATATATATATATATATATATATATATTTCCATTAATTTCCCATTAATTCCCCTTAATTCCCATGGGAAGTTTCCAACTTTGGATATTCCCGGAATTTTGCAACCCTAGTCAAAACACAGGAAAACATGACCATTTACCCTGGAACCCCTCTTGTTAAAAAAGAAAATAAAACATGTATTATGTAATATCATCTGCCTTTCTGTCACGGTTCCTACCTGACTCGGGTGTAAAGAAATGATGCAGACCTTTTTGAGTCTTTTCTTTGAGGCGACGGTTTCGCCGCTGCGGCTAAAGAATCCCAGCAGAAATGGCGTTGGATACGGTTCTAGTCAGGCCTTTGACGAGGATGATGAAATATTTTGAAATTGACATTCCGCACAGAAGAGCCATCACCTATCCCGTACCTGGAATAGATAACCGCGAGTTATTTTGCAAAACGCCAGCATTTTGGTTTAAACAAAGGAAAAAAACATTTTGTGACAATGGTTTAGGGTTGGAATTGGGGGTAAATCACCAAAAATGATTCCCGGGCGCGGCCACCGCTGCTGCTCACTGCTCCCCTCACCTCCCAGGGGGTGAACAAGGGGATGGGTCAAATGCAGAGGACAAATTTCACCACACCTAGTGTGTGTGTGACAATCATTGGTACTTTAACTTTAACTTTAAACACTAACGATAAAAGTGAAATTATAAGTCGATACTACAATGATTACATAGATATTTTTTATCGTCACAAAATGTTTTTTCCTTTTTTTAAATGTTATATTATGTTTATAAACTCAGTAAATACGTCCCTGGACACATGAGGATTTTGACTATGATCAATGTATGATCCTGTAACTACTTGGTATCGGATCGATAACTAAATGTGCGGTATCATTCAAAACTAATGTAAGTATCCAAACAACAGGGAAAACGGACGCACCTTGGCCCAAAAACTGACGATAACGGTGAAGTTATAACTCTGAAACGCCCTCAGGAAGCAGCAGCTAACGTCCATCCGCAGTCGGCAGTGTTTTAGCTACTTCTAAATCACTAAATCCTCGTCTCCATGGCGACAAATAAAGTAAGTTTCTTACAAGTATCATCCCTGCAGGACGAGGAATAGCTGAACATGCTTCACTACACACCGTAGCTCACCGGCGTCACAATGTAAACAAATACCATCGGTGGATCTACACCTGACATCCACTGTAATGATACCAAGTACAAAAGCGTATGTAGTTGATATTACAATGATTACATTGATATTTTTTATCGTCACAAAATTTTTCCTTTTTTTAAAAAAATTCAGATTATGTTTATAAACTCAGGAAATATATACATGAGGACTTAGAACCAATATATGATCCTGTAACTACTTGGAATCGGATCGATACCTACATTTGTGGTATCATCCAAAACTAGTGTAAAGTATCAAACAACAGAAGAATAAGTGATTATTACATTTTAACAGACGTGTCGATAGAACATGTTGAAACTAGGGCTGCAACTAACGATTAATTTGATAATCGATTAATTTGTCGATTATTACTTCGATTAATCGATTAATAATCGGATAAAAGAGACAAACTACATTTCTATCCTTTCCGGTATTTTATTGGGAAAAAAAACAGCATACTGGCACCATACTTATTTTGATTATTGTTTCTCAGCTGTTTGTACATGTTGCAGTTTATAAAAAATACAAAAATAATAAAAAAAATGGCCTCTGCGCATGCGCATAGCATAGATCCAACGAATCGATGACTAAATTAATCGCCAACTATTTTTATAATCTATTTTAATCTATTTTAATCGATTTAATCGATTAGTTGTTGCAGCCCTAGTTGAAACAGAAAATAAGCAGATATTAACAGTAAATGAGCAAGTGGATTAATAATCAATTTTTACAGCTTGTCCCTCATAATGTTGACAAAATAATAGGTAGATAAATGACACAATATGTTACTGCATATGGCAGCAGACTAATTAGGAGTCTTTGTTTGTTTACTTACTACTAAAAGACAAGTTGTCTAGTATGTTCACTATTTTATTATATGTTTAATGTACCCTAAGATTTTTTGTTAAAATAAAGCCAATAATGCCATTTTTTGTGGTCCCCTTCTTTTTTTTTAGAAAAGTATCAAAACACATTTTGGTACCGGTACCTAGGGCGGCAACTAACGATTAATTTGATAATAGATTAATCTGTCGATTATTACTTCGATTAATCGATTAATAATCGGATAAAAGACACAAACTACATTTCGATCCTTTCCGGTATTTTATTGGGAAAAAAACCCAGCATACTGGCACCATACTTATTTTGATTATTGTTTCTCTGCTGTTTGTACATGTTGCAATTTATAAATAAAGGTTTATAAAAATAAAAAAATAAAATAAAAAAATTGCCTCTGCGCATGCGCTTAGCATAGATCCAACGAATCGATGACTAAATTAATCGCCAACTATTTTTATAATCTATTTTAATCGATTTAATCGATTAGTTGTTGCAGCCCTAGTTGAAACAGAAAATAAGCAGATATTAACAGTAAATGAGCAAGTAGATTAATAATCAAATTTTTACAGCTTGTCCCTCATAATGTTGACAAAATAATAGGTAGATAAATTACACAATATGTTACTGCATATGTCAGCAGACTAATTAGGAGTCTTTGTTTGTTTACTTACTACTAAAAGACAAGTTGTCTAGTATGTTCACTATTTTATTATATGTTTAATGTACCCTAAGATTTTTTGTTAAAATAAAGCCAATAATGCCATTTTTTGTGGTCCCCTTTTTTTTTAGAAAAGTATCAAAACACATTTTGGTACCGGTACCTAGGGCTGCAACTAACGATTAATTTGATAATCGATTAATCTGTCGATTATTACTTTGATTAATCGATTAATAATCGGGTAAAAGAGACAAACTACATTTCGATCCTTTCCGGTATTTTATTGGAAAAAAAACAGCATACTGGCACCATACTTATTTTGATTATTGTTTCTCTGCTGTTTGTACATGTTGCAGTTTATAAATAAAGGTTTATAAAAATAAAAAAATAAAATAAAAAAATTGCCTCTGCGCATGCGCATAGCATAGATCCAACGAATCGATGACTAAATTAATCGCCAACTATTTTTATAATCTATTTTAATCGATTTAATCAATTTTAATCGATTTAATCGATTAGTTGTTGCAGCCCTAGTTGAAACAGAAAATAAGCAGATATTAACAGTAAATGAGCAAGTGGATTAATAATCAATTTTTACAGCTTGTCCCTCATAATGTTGACAAAATAATAGGTATATAAATGACACAATATGTTACTGCATACGTCAGCAGACTAATTAGGAGTCTTTGTTTGTTTACTTACTACTAAAAGACAAGTTGTCTAGTATGTTCACTATTTTATTATATATTTAATGTACCCTAAGATTTTTTGTTAAAATAAAGCCAATAATGCCATTTTTGTGGTCTCCTTTTTTTTTAAAGAAAAGTATCAAAACACATTTTGGTACCGGTACCTAGGGCTGCAACTAACGATTAATTTGATAATCGATTAACCTGTCGATTATTACTTCGATTAATCGATTAATAATCGGATAAAAGAGACAAAATAAATTTCTATCCTATCCAGTATTTTATTGAAAAAAACCCAGCATACTGGCACCATACTTACTTTGTTTATTGTTTCTCAGCTGTTTGTAAATGTTGCAGTTTATAAATAAAGGTTTATTAAAAAATAAAAATAAATAAATTGCCTCTGCGCATGCGCATAGCATAGATCCAACGAATCGATGACTAAATTAATCGCCAACTATTTTCATAATCGATTTTAATCGATTTAATCGATTAGTTGTTGCAGCCCTAGTTGAAACAGAAAATAAGCAGCTATTAACAGTAAATGAGCAAGTGGATTAATGATCCATTTTTACAGCTTGTCCCTCATAATGTTGACAAAATAATAGGTAGATAAATGACACAATATGTTACTGCATATGTCAGCAGACTAATTAGGAGTCTTTGTTTGTTTACTTACTACTAAAACACAAGTTGTCTAGTATGTTCACTATTTTATTAAAGGACAAAAGTGTTCTTCGATTGCAATAATAAACATATGTTGAATGTACTGTAAGATTTTTTGTTAAAATAAAGCCAATAATGAAATGTTTTGTGGTCCCCTTTTTTTTTTTAGAAAAGTATCGAAACACATTTTGGTACCGGTACCAAAATATTGGTATATTGCTTCAATATACAAACTTGTCTATTTACAAACCCCGTTTCCATATGAGTTGGGAAATTGTGTTAGATGTAAATATAAACGGAATACAATGATTTGGTCCAGCGAAGCCGACGGCGTTTCTGGGTGTTGTTGATAAACGGTTTTCGCCTTGTATAAGAGAGTTTTAACTTGCACTTACAGATGTAGCGACCAACTGTAGTTACTGACAGTGGGTTTCTGAAGTGTTCCTGAGCCCATGTGGTGATATCCTTTACACACTGATGTCGCTTGTTGATGCAGTACAGCCTGAGGGATCGAAGGTCACGGGCTTAGCTGCTAACGTGCAGTGATTTCTCCAGATTCTCTGAACCCTTTGATGATATTACGGAGCGTAGATGGTGAAATCCCTAAATTCCTTGCAATAGCTGGTTGAGAAAGGTTTTTCTTAAACTGTTCAACAATTTGCTCACGCATTTGTTGACAAAGTGGTGACCCTCGCCCCGTCCTTGTTTGTGAATGACTGAGCATTTCATGGAATCTACTTTTATACCCAATCATGGCACCCACCTGTTCCCAATTTGCCTGCACACCTGTGGGATGTTCCAAATAAGTGTTTGATGAGCATTCCTCAACTTTATCAGTATTTATTGCCACCTTTCCCGACTTCTTTGTCACGTGTTGCTGGCATCAAATTCTAAAGTTAATGATTATTTGCAAAAAAAAAAAAAAAAGTTTATCAGTTTGAACATCAAATATGTTGTCTTTGTAGCATATTCAACTGAATATGGCTTGAAAATGATTTGCAAATCATTGTATTCCGTTTATATTTACATCTAACACAATTTCCCAACTCATATGGAAACGGGGTTTGTACATAATTTCAAGCGTATGCATGTTTACTCCTCTGATAACCACGGTAACAGAACCCCCCGACTGGCGTATGACCCGAGTGTGTGTTTACTGGTGGTAATCTCTCCCACATGCCACACAGGCTTCATAAACCATCGCTTACGAAATGAACAGTATGCATATCTGCCGCCCTGGCCGGCATAAAAGCTTCCGGAATACTAATGAGGCGTGTCCGAGGTACTTCTTGCCATGCACGCCGTGATGACTTCGGACAGGACGCCGTGATTAATAGACGGGGAATTGTGTCGCGTGGAATTCCACTTGCACGATTAATCATAGACCAAATTAGATTCAAGCCGGGGGGGGGGGGCGTAATGTTTTTTTAAATTGTAATTATTCTCTTCTTTTTTTGCCTCCTAATGACACTAATGGCATCACATGCATAGTTAGTTCATGCTCCTACTTGGACATGTGCATTATTAACACCTGGTCGAAGAGAAAAGGGAGAATACAGTGATGGAAGACAGAAATTCATCTTATTTAACTCATTCTAAATGGGCGTTTGCATGTGACTCTCCATAGCTATTTCCCCCCTTCTTTTTTTAATCTCAGTCACTGTTGGTTTAGTCATATTTCTCCATATAGAATCCATGAATTCATCATGATCTTATTGAAGTATACAGCAGCACTGGCTCTTACAATGCAGCCTTCTACTGACCCTCAGTGGTGACTAAGTGTACTGCAGGTGTTTTTCTGCAACAGGCTCAGAGTACCTGACATGGGGATTAAGATCCTTTTTCTAGCCTCACGTATACATTTAGGGTAAACATACAAATGTATGTACATTTCATATTATTGGATGAAAGCAGATGTTTTGGTATGTAATAGAGCAGGGGTCACCAACGCGGTGCCCGCGGGCACCAGGTAGCCCGTAAGGACCAGATGAGTAGCCCGCTGGCCTGTTCTAAAAATAGCTCAAATAGCAGCACTTACCAGTGAGCTGCCTCTATTTTTTAAATTGTATTTATTTACTAGCAAGCTGGTCTCGCTATGCCCGACATTTTTAATTCTAAGAGAGACAAAACTCAAATAGAAAATATTTTAAAGACTTGGTCTTCACTTGTTTAAATAAATTCATTAATTTTTTTACTTTGCTTCTTATAACTTTCAGAAAGACAATTTTAGAGAAAAAATACAACCTTAAAAATGATTTTTAGGATTTTTAAACACATATACCTTTTTACCTTTTAAATTCCTTCCTCTTCTTTCCTGACAATTTAAATCTATGTTCAAGTATTTTTTTTTTTTTATTGTAAAGAATAATAAATAAATGTTAATTTAATTCTTCATTTTAGCTTCTGTTTTTTCGACAAAGAATATTTGTGAAATATTTCTTCAAACTTAGTATGATTAAAATTCAAAAAAAATATTCTGGCAAATCTAGAAAATCTGTAGAATCAAATTTAAATCTTATTTCAAAGTCTTTTGAATTCCTTTTAAAAATTTTGTTCTGGAAAATCTAGAAGAAATAATGATTTGTCTTTGTTAGAAATATAGCTTGGTCTAATTTGTTATATATTCTAACAAAGTGCAGATTGGATTTTAACCTATTTAAAACATGTCATCAAAATTATAAAATGAATCTTAATCAGGAAAAATTACTAATGATGTTCCATAAATTCTTTTTTTAATTTTTTCAAAAAGATTCGAATTAGCTAGTTTTTCTCTTCTTTTTTTCGGTTGAATTTTGAATTTTAAAGAGTCGAAATTGAAGATAAACTATGTTTCAAAATTTAATTGTAATTTTTTTCGTGTTTTCTCCTCTTTTAAACCGTTCAATTAAGTGTAAATATCATTAATTATTAATAATAACATAGAGTTAAAGGTAAATTGAGCAAATTGGCTATTTCTGGCAATTTATTTAAGTGTGTATCAAACTGGTAGCCCTTCGCATTAATCAGTACCCAAGAAGTAGCTCTTGGTTTCTAAAAGGTTGGTGACCCCTGTAATAGAGGCACAAATGCACCATATATTCATAATAAGGTACAATGTAGAGCAGGGGTCACCAACGCGGTGCCCGCGGGCACCAGGTAGCCCGTAAGGACCAGATGAGTAGCCCGCTGGCCTTTCCTAAAAATAGCTCAAATAGAGGCACTTACCAGTGAGCTGCCTCTATTTTTTAAATTGTATTTATTTACTAGCAAGCTGGTCTCGCTTTGCCCGACATTTTTAATTCTAAGAGAGACAAAACTCAAATAGAAAATATTTTAAAGACTTGGTCTTCACTTGTTTAAATAAATTCATTAATTGTTTTACTTTGCTTCTTATAACTTTCAGAAAGACAATTTTAGAGAGAAAATACAACCTTAAAAATGATTTTTAGGATTTTTAAACACATATACCTTTTTACCTTTTAAATTCCTTCCTCTTCTTTCCTTTACATTTTAATTTAATTCTTCATTTTAGCTTCTGTTTTTTCGACAAAGAATATTTGTGAAATATTTCTTCAAACTTAGTATGATTAAAATTCAAAAAAAATATTCTGGCAAATCTAGAAAATCTGTAGAATCAAATTTAAATTTTATTTCAAAGTCTTTTGAATTTCTTTTAAAATTTTTGTTCTGGAAAATTTAGAAGAAATAATGATTTGTCTTTGTTAGAAATATAGCTTGGTCTAATTTGTTATATATTCTAACAAAGTGTAGATTGGATTTTAACCTATTTAAAACATGTCATCAAAATTCTAAAATGAATCTTAATGAGGAAAAGTTACTAATGATGTTCCATAAATTCTTTTTTTAATTTTTTCAAAAATATTTGAATTAGCTAGTTTTTCTCTTCTTTTTTTCGGTTGAATTTTGAATTTTAAAGAGTCGAAATTGAAGATAAACTATGTTTCAAAATTGAATTGTCATTTTTTTTGTGTTTTCTCCTCTTTTAAACCGTTCAATTACGTGTAAATATCCTTAGTTATTAATAATAACATAGAGTTAAAGGTAAATTGAGCAAATTGGCTATTTCTGGCAATTTATTTAAGTGTGTATCAAACTGGTAGCCCTTCGCATTAATCAGTACCCAAGAAGTAGCTCTTGGTTTCTAAAAGGTTGGTGACCCCTGTAATAGAGGCACAAATGCACCATATATTCATAATAAGGTACAATGTAGAGCAGGGGTCACCAACGCAGTGCCCGCGGGCACCAGGTCGCCCGTAAGGACCAGATGAGTAGCCCGCTGGCCTGTTCTAAAAATAGCTCAAATAGCAGCACTTACCAGTGAGCTGCCTCTATTTTTTAAATTGTATTTATTTACTAGCAAGCTGGTCTCGGTTTGCTTGACATTTTTAATTCTGAGAGAGACAAAACTCAAATAGAATTTGAAAATCCAAGAAAATATTGTAAAGACTTGGTCTTCACTAACTGACAAAGAAACAGATAACAGATTTGGTGTCCAGTTCAAAGTGTGACATGATTTATTTAAACATTTGAGAGTTGACTTTTGTATTTTACATGAGTTATTATTTGTACAAACATGGTGCAAAGTGATTTGTTAAAAAATGTCAGTGGCTAGCTAGTTAAAATGGGATATTGTGATTTCACAAGTCTGTCTTAGAAGTGATCATTTGAAAATGTTCAATTTGATATTGTGAGAAATCATTAAGATGATCAGTGTTTCCACAAAGATAAATATCATTAATTATTAATAATAACATAGAGTTAAAGGTAAATTGAGCAAATTGGCTATTGTGTGTATCAAAATGGTAGCCCTTCGCTTTAATCAGTACCCAAGAAGTAGCTCTTGGTTTCGAAAAGGTTGGTGACCCCTGCTGTAGAGTATGGTAATTGTTGGGGATGTCCGATAATGGCTTTTTGCCGATATCCGATATTCCGATATTGTCCAACTCTTTAATTACCGATACCGATATCAACCGATACCGATATCAACAGATATATGCAGTCGTGGAATTAACACATTATTATGCCTAATTTGGACAACCAGGTATGGTGAAGATAAGGTACTTTTTTTTAAAAATTAGTAAAATAAGATAAATAAATTAAAAACATTTTCTTGAATAAAAAAGAAAGTACAACAATATAAAAACAGTTACATAGAAACTAGTAATGAATGAAAATGAGTAAAATTAACTGTTAAAGGTTAGTGCTATTAGTGGACCAGCAGCACGCACAATCATGTGTGCTTACGGACTGTATCCCTTGCAGACTGTATTGATATATATTGATATATAATGTAGGAACCAGAATATTAATAACAGAAAGAAACAACCCTTTTGTGTGAATGAGTGTAAATGGGGGAGGGAGGTTTTTTGGGTTGGTGCACTAATTGTAAGTGTATCTTGTGTTTTTTATGTTGATTTAATAAAAAAAAAACTAAACAAAAAAACAAACAAACAAAACGATACCGATAATTAAAAAAAACGATACCGATAATTTCCGATATTACATTTTAACGCATATATCGGCCGATAATATCGGGAGGCCGATATTATCGGACATCTCTAGTAATTGTTATTAATGTCAGATAATAATAAGGGTGTGAATATTTTATTTATAGAACACAATTCGTACGCGAGCCAATTCCAAGTGCTTTAATGAAAATGAAAAGAAGGACTACTAATTCAAATTAAAATAGAAAATACAATCATAATGAAAACAATCATAACTAGTTTAAAATCTATCAAATTGTGTCGATGAAATACTTTCAGTTGTCAAACGGACAATTGCCATATTTTCACCGCACCGGATTATAAAGTGCACTGCCGATGAGCGGGTCTATTCAGGTCTATTTTCATACAAAAGGCGCACCGGATTATAAGGCGCATTGAAGGAGTGATATTATGATTTTTTTCTAAATGTAAAAGACTTCCTTGTGGTCTACATAACATGTGATGCTGGTTCTTTGGTCAAAATGTTGCATAGATGATGTTTTACAGATCATCTTCAAGTCGCTTCAGGATGCGCCGTTTTGTGGGCGGGTCTTATTTACGTGGCTCACCTTCGACGGCGTCTTCTCCCCGCCATCTTTCTTGTAGCGGTGTAGCGTGCAAGGGATGGGTGTGGGAGAAGTGTCAAAAGATGGCGCTAACTGTTTTAATGACATTCAGACTTTACTTCAATCAATAACGGAGCAGCATCTCCTCATCCGTCGGAAATGTGTCCCGTGAAAAACCGTCCGACCGGAACTCTCTAGTAACTAAAGTTCTTTGGGTGAATAATGTAAATCAGGGGTCACCAACCTTTTAGAAACAAAGAGCTACTTCTTGGGTACTGATTAATGCGAAGGGCTACCAGTTTGATACACACTTCAATAAATTGCCAGAAATAGCCAATTTGCTCAATTTGCCTTTAACTGTATGTTATTATTAATAATTAATGATATTTACACTTAATTGAACGGTTTCAAAAAGAGGAGAAAACATGAAAAAAATGACAATTAAATTCTGAAACATAGTTTATCTTCAATTTCGACTCTTTAAAATTCAAAATTCAACCGAAAAAAAGAAAAGAAAAACTAGCTAATTCGAATCTTTTTGAAAAAATTAAAAAAATAATTTATGGAACATCATTAGTAATTTTTCCTGATTAAGATTCATTTTATAATTTTGATGACATGTTTTAAATAGGTTAAAATCCAATCTACAGTTTGTTAGAATATATAACAAATTAGACCAAGCTATATTTCTAACAAAGACAAATCATTATTTCTTCTAGATTTTCCAGAACAAAAATTTTAAAAGAAATTCAAAAGACTTTCAAATAAGATTTAAATTTGATTCTACAGATTTTCTAGATTTGCCAGAATATTTTTTTTGAATTTTAATCATAATAAGTTTGAAGAAATATTTCACAAATATTCTTTGTCGAAAAAACAGAAGCTAAAATGAAGAATTTAACTAAAATGTATTTATTATTCTTTACAATAAAAAAAAAAAATGCTTGAACATTGATTTAAATTGTCAGGAAAGAAGAGGAAGGAATTTAAAAGGTAAAAAGGTATATGTGTTTAAAAATCTTAAAAATCATTTTTAAGGTTGTATTTTTTCTCTAAAATTGTCTTTCTGAAAGTTATAAGAAGCAAAGTAAAAAAAATTAATGAATTTATTTAAACAAGTGAAGACCAAGTCTTTAAAATATTTTCTATTTGAGTTTTGTCTCTCTCAGAATTAAAAATGTCGGGCAAAGCGAGACCAGCTTGCTAGTAAATAAATACAATTTTAAAAATAGAGGCAGCTCACTGGTAAGTGCTGCTATTTGAGCTATTTTTAGAACAGGCCAGCGGACTACTCATCTGGTCCTTACGGGCTACCTGGTGCCCGCGGGCACCGCGTTGGTGACCCCTGATGTAAACTCACTACACCGGTACGTTTTAGCGCTTTCACGGCGAGTTTACTGACAGATATAAGTAAGAACTTTACACTACTTTATATTAGAAATGGCGACAGCGGAGGATGAATGTCCCATAACAAGAAGATAGAGGAAAAAAATAAGCTTATCGACTACGGTGTCGGCACGGACTACAAAGGCGGACGCGCGGAAATTTTCAGAACTTATGCAGATCCAAAAACAGATCAGCAGGTACCAGAAGGTAAGATACGTTTCTTTTGCATAATATTGCGAAACAAAACGCCAGATACCATAATAATACTCGTATGTTGAAGCACAGTGCAATCCATCAAGCGGTGCGGCTTCATAGCTTACCAAAGTCGTACTAAAACATGTTAATAGATTTTTGAGCGCCGTTTGTAATGTTCTATTTTTTCATTTTTAAATTTTTTTTGAATTTTATTTTTATTGACATCCAGCATCAAACATTCCTATCCATTACATCATATTCACATAAATCATATGTCTATTGTCTGCCCTAAATGTCAAAATATTTTTGTTTATATCCCATCCATACCACCCACCCCCCCACCCAAAAAAAAAGAAACAACAAAAAAAACAAAGTCATATCTACAAATACATCGATTAAATAAACAGAAAAAAAAAAAGAAAAGAAAGAAAAAGGAAATAATAATACATTAGTAATAATAATAAATAAAATAAAAATAAAATAATATATAAGCAGATGTATATATATATATACACTACCGTTCAAAAGTTTGGGGTCACATTAAAATGTCCTTATTTTTCAATGAAGATAACTTTAAACTAGTCTTAACTTTAAAGAAGTACACTCTATAAATGACTATTCTAGCTGCAAATGTCTGGTTTTTGGTGCAATATCTACATAGATGTATAGAGGCCCATTTCCAGCAACTATCACTCCAGTGTTCCAATGGTACAATGTGTTTGCTCATTGGCTCAGAAGGCTAATTGATGATTAAAAAACCCTTGTGCAATCATGTTCACACATCTGAAAACACTTTAGCTCGTTACAGAAGCTACAAAACTGACCTTCCTTTGAGCAGATTGAGTTTCTGGAGCATCACATTTGTGGGGTCAATTAAACGCTGAAAATGGCCAGAAAAAGAGAACTTTCATCTGAAACTCGACAGTCTATTCTTGTTCTTAGAAATGAAGGCTATTCCACAAAATTGTTTGGGTGACCCCAAACTTTTGAACGGTAGTGTATATATAAACATATATTTACATACATACTGATACACATATAGGGAGTAATCCCTTTTTTTTTGTTTTTTTTGTTGCAGTACAATCACTAATTTCGAAAAATTAAAGTTCGAAAAAAGAATGTTCTATATTTTCAATGGAACATATAACATTTTGTTAAAAAAGTTAAAGTTAGTGTTTGTCACACACACTAAGTGTGGTGAAATTTGTCCTCTGCATTTGACCCATCCCCTGGTTCACCCCCTCGGAGGTGAGGGGAGCAGTGAGAAGCAGCGGTGGCCGCGCCCGGGAATCATTTTTGGTGATTTAACCCCCAATTCCAACCCATTTTTATAGTCTTTGGTATGACTCGGCCGGGGTTTGAACTCAGGGCGGGCGCACTCTAACCAATAGGCCACTGAGTAGGTGTTGTTTACTTGAGTCATATTGCAGTCTGCACATATCTCTTATGTGTGACTGCCATCATATTGCAGTCCACACCTATCTCTTATGTGTGACTGCCATCTACTCGTCACACTTATAACTTCACCATGTACTAAATAAAATAGCTCCGAGGTCGGTAAGCACAACCAAAATGATTCTGTACTGGGTTATAAGGCGCACTGTGGAGTTTTGAGAAAATGAAAGGATTTTAAGTGCGCCTTATAGCTCGAAAAATATGGTAAATAAAAATGAGGGGATGGGTCGAATGCAGAGGACAAATTTCACCACACCTGGTGTGTGGGTGAGGCGCACTGTTGACTTTTGAGAAAATGAAAGGATTTTATAGTCCGAAAAATACAGTACATGAGTAGAAAAATTGATAAGATAAGAATATATTTATATAAAAAATTAATTGGCTTCATGTTTATGCAAGATTGCCAACTGTAAATGATTTAAATGTTGTACGGTATTTTGTACATTTCACACTCTGCAACATAATCGTCTTGATTCCTCTAAAGCTCTGTAGCGAATACAGCTTTTAGGAGTGGATAAATGCTGTGAATAATAGCTGCCACAGGATATTAGAACATCAAGATGCAGATTTGATCGTTTCCTTTTTATTTGAATGACGCCAAGTGTGTTGATCGTAGCATGATCTAATCCAGACGGGGTATAATCCCAGATGAAGCGGGCCGCTGATTGATAAAAGGCCCTCAAAGCCTCAATGAAGCAACCGGGATTTTTTTTTTTTTTTTTTTGAATGAGCATCTGGCCATCCGACACGTGTGTTCCACCCTCGTGTGTAAAAGAAGCTTTGGCATGTGTGGCCGGGAGATTTGCCCCTCACGTGTTCCGAGGCTGCGGGAATTTATCGAGATTTTTTATTTTTTTCCGCCAGTTTATGCCAATCATAACACAACACGTGTGAAGATGCTACTGTACGTTTTCCAGAGACACATCGTGACGTTGGGAAGGAGCCGTTTGTTCATTCTTACCCACGCCGTACCACGGAGGAAGTCAAAGTGAGGTCCGCGGCTAGCGCGTCCGCTATCCATCTCAAAGTCCTCCTGGTTGTGTTGCTGCAGCCAGCCGCTAATACACCGATCCCACCTACAGCTTTCTTCTCTGCAGTCTTCATTGTTCATTAAACAAATTGCAAAAGATTCCCCAACACAGATGTCCAGAATACTGTGGAATTTTGAGATGAAAACAGAGCTTTTTGTATTGGATTCAATGGGGTCCGAATACTTCCGTTTCAACCATTGACGTCACGCGCATACGTCATCATACATAGACGTTTCGCGGGAAATTTAAAATGTCACTTTATAAGTTAACCCGGCCGTATTGGCATGTGTTGCAATGTTAAGATTTCATCATTGATATATAAACTATCAGACTGCGTGGTCGCTAGTAGTGGCTTTCAGTAGGCCTTTAAATTGCCTTTCAAATGTCTATTCTTGGTGTTGGCTTTTATCAAATAAATTTCCCCCAAAAAATGCGACTTATACTCCAGTGCGACTTATATATGTTTTTTTCCTTCTTTATTATGCATTTTTGGCCGGTGCGACTTATACTCCGGAGTGATTTTTAGTCCGAAAAATACAGTAATAAACTTGTCCTACTCCTTTTCGGACATGTGAGAATGTAAATATGCAACACTGTGCACGTTCAAAACCGACACCATAACCATGTACAATACAATATAATACATCTGCAGGATGATATATTACAATATACACTACCGTTCAAAAGTATGGGGTCACATTGAAATGTCCTTATTTTTGCAGGAAAAGCACTGTACTTTTCAATGAAGATAACTTTAAACTAGTCTTAACTTTAAAGAAATACACTCTATACATTGCTAATGTGGTAAATGACTATTCTAGCTGCAAATGTCTGCTTTTTGGTGCAATATCTACATAGGTGTATAGAGGCCCATTTCCAGCAACTATCACTCCAGTGTTCTAATGGTACAATGTGTTTGCTCATTGGCTCAGAAGGCTAATTGATGATTAGAAAACCCTTGTGCAATCATGTTCACACATCTGAAAACAGTTTAGCTCGTTACAGAAGCTACAAAACTGACCTTCCTTTGAGCAGATTGAGTTTCTGGAGCATCACATTTGTGGGGTCAATTAAACGCTCAGAATGGCCAGAAAAAGAGAACTTTCATCTGAAACTCGACAGTCTATTCTTGTTCTTAGAAATGAAGGCTATTCCACAAAATTGTTTGGGTGACCCCAAACTTTTGAACGGTAGTGTAAAATATTGTATTTCTGTCAGTAGTCGCCACTCTTCCAGGTTGTTCCACTTTGACGTCTCTATGGGTCATTCATATTTTTGTTCTGCATCGTTTCCGGTTTTTAATCCTCGACTCAGTTTGTTTTTCATTTGACAGAAAGGATTTGAGATAAATCGTCATAACGGTTGATGAAAGGGGAATTTGTTTGGGTGTTTGGGATTAAAAAAGGTGGAACAAAATCATATAAGAGATGACGTTTGGCTCCCAGGGGACACAATCACTCAGACGTGGTGACACCAGCTGTGCGGTCGTAGCCGTGGTTTTGTTCCTCGAACTCGGCCGGGAGGAAGACCCGGGAAGGGATTTCAGCTATGATACCTCCAAAGCTGCTGGTGTACCGGCATACTCTCAGCGAGGTTTACTTGGAGAAGCTCCAGGAGACGCCTCGGCGGAAGAAGTCCTGCGGAGAGCTTTTCCAGAACGGCTACAGAGTGAGACAGGGCCACCGTGCTCAGGAGGGACAGGAGAGGCCGACCGGACTCTACCATTCTGTTTGCAGCTGCTTACGCCTCCTCTCCAACTGGGGTAAAACTATTTTTGGAGGGGTTTTCATTGATCGAGTACTTGGAATAGATTTTCAATCCAGGCCTTGATTAACATAAATGATGCAATTAACACACATTTTCACTAAACCTTGTGCCAGATTAGGATTGACTATACACACTTATTCCTAGGATCCAAAAGGGACCCGCTCATAAAAGTGGAATATCGGATATCGGCAAAAAGCCATTATCGGACATACCTACTTGTAGAGTTTTAAGAACTTCAAATCTATTTAATTAAAATTTTCGTTTTTTTAAATGATTTTTTTTAAAGTGTTTTATGTCAGTTTGTAAGGCAGTTTTATTTGTAATGGGAAAAACCAAAATATGCAATATTTCTACAAATATGTTTCAAAATGGACCATTGGAGGTTGGGTAATCAAAGCCTTGAATAGGCCAATAACTCATAGCAGCGTTGATTTTGATACAGGAGACAAGTAGACACTAGTGTTGTCCCGATACCAATATTAATATATATACATACAAATATATTTTGTTTTTTTTCGGTACTTTTATAAATAAAGGGTACCATAAACCAGTGATCCCCAACCTTTTTGTAGCTGCGGACCGGTCAACGCTTGAAAATGTGGGACCGGTGGGGGGACGGGGGGGGGGGGGGGGGGGGGGGGTGTATTTTTAAAAAAAAACTTTTTTTTATTTTTTTTTTTTTTTACATAAATAAATACAATCATGTGTGCTTACGGACTCTATCCCTGCAGAATATATTGATATATAATGTATATATTGTGTTTTTTATGTTGATTTCATTAAAAAAAAAAAAAAAAAAAATAATAATAATAATAATTTTTTGTGCGGATCATCACAAGCTTGCTTTGGAACTTTCAGCAGGAAGCATCATGAAGGTCATTTACCGATCTAACCAATCGGTACCGGTCCGCGGCCCGGGGGTTGGGGACCACTGCCATAAACAATGTCATTATTGGCTTTATTTTAACAAAAAATATTACGGTACATTAAAAATATTAGGGATGTCCGATAATGGCTTTTTGCCGATATACGATATTCCGATATTGACCAAACCCTTAATTACCGATACCGATATCAACCGATACCAATATATACAGTCGTGGAATTAACACATTATTATGGGTGAAGATAAGGTCCTTTTTTAAAAAATAAATAAAATAAATAAATTAAAAACATTTTCTTGAATAAAAAAGAAAGTAAAACAATATAAAAACAGTTACATAGAAACTAGTAATGAATGAAAATGAGTAAAATTAAGTGTTAAAGGTTAGTACTATTAGTGGAGCAGCAGCACGCACAATCATGTGTGCTTACGGACTGTATCCCTTGCAGACTGTATTGATATATATTGATATATAATGTAGGAACCAGAATATTAATAACAGAAAGAAACAACCCTTTTGTGTGAATGAGTGTAAATGGGGGAGGGAGGTTTTTTGGGTTGGTGCACTAATTGTAAGTGTATCTTGTGTTTTTTATGTTGATTTAATAAAAAAAACTAAAAAACAACCATACCTATAATAAAAAAAAAACCAATACCGATAATTTCCGATATTACATTCTAAAGCAGGGGTCCCCAAACTTTTTGACTCGGGGGCCGCATTGGGTTAAAACAATTTGGCCGGGGGCCGGGCTGTACATGCCTGAGCGGCTAGGAGACACCGTGAGTAGCAAGCGGTACAAAGTGGATAAGAAAAGAAAGAAAGAAAAAGCATTATCGGACATCTCTAAAAAATATGTTTATTATTGCAATTTAGTCCTTAAATAAAATAGTAAACATACTACAGAACTTGTCTTTTAGTAGTAAGTAAGCAAACAAGGACTCCTAATTAGTCTGCTGACATATGCAGTAACATATTGTGTCATTTTCCATTCTATTATTTCGTCAAAATTATTAAGGACAAGTGGTAGAAAATGAATTATTAATCTACTTGTTCATTTACTGTTAATATCTGCTTATTTTCCATTTTAACATGTTCTATCTACACTTTCTGTAAAAATGTAATAATAATTTATTCTTCTGTTGTTTGATACTTTACATTATTTTTGGATAGCACCACAAATTTGGGTATCAATCCGATACCAAGTGGTTACAGGATCATACTTTGGTCATATTCAAAGTCCTCATGTGTCCAGGGACGTATTTACTGAGTTTAAAAATATAATATACATTTTTGAATAACGAAAGAAGATGTTGTGATGCCAAAAAATATCATCGTAGTAGTATCGACGAGATACGCTATTGTACTTGGTATCATTACAGTGGATGTCAGGTGTAGATACACCCATGGCGTTTGTTTACATTGTGACGCCGGTGAGCTAC
Source organism: Entelurus aequoreus (assembly GCF_033978785.1). Lineage (NCBI taxonomy): Eukaryota > Metazoa > Chordata > Actinopteri > Syngnathiformes > Syngnathidae > Entelurus > Entelurus aequoreus. The sequence goes on along the minus strand of NC_084739.1, from coordinate 9,147,357 downwards.
GGTGTGTAGTGAAGCATGTTTAGCTATTCCTCGTCCTGCAGGGATGATACTTGTAAGAAACTTACTTTATTTGTCGCCATGGAGACGAGGATTAGTGATTTAGAAGTAGCTAAAACACTGCCGACTGGGGCTGGACGTTAGCCGCTAGCTAGCTAGCCATGTCTTTAAAGCACCTCTTCCTGAAGGTGTTTCAGTGTTATAACTTCACCTTTATCTTTAGTTTTTAGGCCAAAAATGCGTCCGTTCTGCCTTTTCTGTCTACACACTGTGTCTGCTTGTAAGTACTCTGTGTGTGCGCGCTGCCGAACATGCTCCTCTACTCGTAAACCAACAATGACATGGCGGGGCGAAGGGGTTGGCGGACCGGTACTTTTTAGAAGCGGTATACTACCGAATATGATTCATTAGTATCGCGGTACTATACAAGTGTCTCAAAGGACTGCACAAGCCACAACGACATCCTCGGCTCAGACCCCACATCAGGGCAAGGAAAAACTCAACCCAATGGGATAACATTGAGAAACCTTGGAGGGGACCGCAGATGTGGGTACGGTTAATAGTGTGAGAGTCCAGTCCATAGTGGATCTAACATAATAGTGTGAGAGTCCAGTCCATAGTGGATCTAACATAATAGTGAGAGTCCAGTCCATAGTGGATCTAACATAATAGTGAGAGTCCAGTCCATAGTGGATCTAACATAATAGTGAGAGTCCAGTCCATAGTGGATCTAACATAATAGTGAGAGTCCAGTCCATAGTGGATCTAACATAATAGTGTGAGAGTCCAGTCCATAGTGGATCTAACATAATATTGTGAGAGTCCAGTCCATAGTGGATCTAACATAATAGTGTGAGAGTCCAGTCCATAGTGGATCTAACATAATATTGTGAGAGTCCAGTCCATAGTGGATCTAACATAATATTGTGAGAGTCCAGTCCATAGTGGATCTAACATAACAGTGTGAGTCCAGTCCATAGTGGATCTAACATAACAGTGTGAGTCCAGTCCATAGTGGATCTAACATAATAGTGAGAGTCCAGTCCATAGTGGATCTAACATAATAGTGTGAGAGTCCAGTCCATAGTGGATCTAACATAATAGTGAGAGTCCAGTCCATAGTGGATCTAACATAATAGTGAGAGTCCAGTCCATAGTGGATCTAACATAATAGTGAGAGTCCAGTCCATAGTGGATCTAACATAATAGTGAGAGTCCAGTCCATAGTGGATCTAACATAATAGTGTGAGAGTCCAGTCCATAGTGGATCTAACATAATATTGTGAGAGTCCAGTCCATAGTGGATCTAACATAATAGTGTGAGAGTCCAGTCCATAGTGGATCTAACATAATATTGTGAGAGTCCAGTCCATAGTGGATCTAACATAATATTGTGAGAGTCCAGTCCATAGTGGATCTAACATAACAGTGTGAGTCCAGTCCATAGTGGATCTAACATAACAGTGTGAGTCCAGTCCATAGTGGATCTAACATAATAGTGAGAGTCCAGTCCATAGTGGATCTAACATAATATTGTGAGAGTCCAGTCCATAGTGGATCTAACATAACAGTGTGAGTCCAGTCCATAGTGGATCTAACATAATAGTGAGAGTCCAGTCCATAGTGGATCTAACATAATATTGTGAGAGTCCAGTCCATAGTGGATCTAACATAACAGTGTGAGTCCAGTCCATAGTGGATCTAACATAATAGTGAGAGTCCAGTCCATAGTGGATCTAACATAATAGTGAGAGTCCAGTCCATAGTGGATCTAACATAATATTGTGAGAGTCCAGTCCATAGTGGATCTAACATAACAGTGTGAGTCCAGTCCATAGTGGATCTAACATAATAGTGAGAGTCCAGTCCATAGTGGATCTAACATAATATTGTGAGAGTCCAGTCCATAGTGGATGTAACATAACAGTGTGAGTCCAGTCCATAGTGGATCTAACATAATAGTGAGAGTCCAGTCCATAGTGGATCTAACATAATAGTGAGAGTCCAGTCCATAGTGGATCTAACATAATATTGTGAGAGTCCAGTCCATAGTGGATCTAACACAGGGGTCGGCAACCCGCGGCTCTAGAGCCGCATGCGGCTCTTTAGCGCCGCCCTAGTGGCTCTCTGAAGCTTTTTCAAAAATGTATGAAAAATGGAAAAAGATGAGGGGGAAAAAAATACATTTTTTGTTTTAATATGGTTTCTGTAGGAGGACAAACATGACATAAACCTCCCTAATTGTTATAAAGCACACTGTTTATATTAAACATGCTTCACTGATTCGAGTATTTGGCGAGCGCCGTTTTGTCCTACTAATTTTGGCGGTCCTTGAACTCACCTTAGTTTGTGTCCATGTATAACTTTCTCCGACTTTCTAGGACGTGTTTTATGCCACTTCTTTTTCTGTCTCATTTTGTCCACCATCCTTTTAACGTGCGTGAATGCACAAAGCTGAGTTTTGTTGATGTTATTGACTTGTGTGGAGTGCTAATCAGACATATTTGGTCACTGCATGACTGCAAGCTAATCGATGCTAACATGCTATTTAGGCTAGCTATATGTACATATTGCATCATTATGCCTCGTTTGTAGCTATATTTGAGCTCATTTAGTTTCCTTTAAGTCCTCTTAATTCAATTTATATCTCATGACACACTATCTGTATGTAATATGGCTTTTAATTTGTTGCGGCTCCAGACAGATTTGTTTTTGTATTTTTGCTCCAATATGGCTCTTTCAACATTTTGGGTTGCCGACCCCTGATCTAACATAATAGTGAGAGTCCAGTCCATAGTGGATCTAACATAATAGTGAGAGTCCAGTCCATAGTGGATCTAACATAATAGTGAGAGTCCAGTCCATAGTGGATGTAACATAATATTGTGAGAGTCCAGTCCATAGTTGATCTAACATAATAGTGAGAGTCCAGTCCATAGTCGATCTAACATAATAGTGAGAGTCTAGTCCATAGTGGATCTATTATAATAGTGAGAGTCCAGTCCATAGTGGATCTAATATAATAGTGAGAGTCCAGTCCATAGTGTATCTAACATAATAGTGTGAGAGTCCAGTCCATAGTGGATCTAACATAATAGTGAGAGTCCAGTCCATAGTGGATCTAACATAATAGTGAGAGTCCAGTCCATAGTGGATCTAACATAATAGTGAGAGTCCAGTCCATAGTGGATCTAACATAATATTGTGAGAGTCCAGTCCATAGTGGATCTAACATAATAGTGTGAGAGTCCAGTCCATAGTGGATCTAACATAATATTGTGAGAGTCCAGTCCATAGTGGATCTAACATAATATTGTGAGAGTCCAGTCCATAGTGGATCTAACATAACAGTGTGAGTCCAGTCCATAGTGGATCTAACATAATAGTGAGAGTCCAGTCCATAGTGGATCTAACATAATATTGTGAGAGTCCAGTCCATAGTGGATCTAACATAACAGTGTGAGTCCAGTCCATAGTGGATCTAACATAACAGTGAGAGTCCAGTCCATAGTGGATCTAACATAATATTGTGAGAGTCCAGTCCATAGTGGATCTAACATAACAGTGTGAGTCCAGTCCATAGTGGATCTAACATAATAGTGAGAGTCCAGTCCATAGTGGATCTAACATAATAGTGAGAGTCCAGTCCATAGTGGATCTAACATAATATTGTGAGAGTCCAGTCCATAGGGGATCTAACATAATAGTGTGAGAGTCCAGTCCATAGTGGATCTAACATAATAGTGAGAGTCCAGTCCATAGTGGATCTAACATAATAGTGAGAGTCCAGTCCATAGTGGATCTAACATAATATTGTGAGAGTCCAGTCCATAGTGGATCTAACATAATAGTGAGAGTCCAGTCCATAGTGGATCTAACATAATAGTGAGAGTCTAGTCCATAGTGGATCTATTATAATAGTGAGAGTCCAGTCCATAGTGGATCTAATATAATAGTGAGAGTCCAGTCCATAGTGTATCTAACATAATATTGTGAGAGTCCAGTCCATAGTGGATCTAACATAATAGTGAGAGTCCAGTCCAAAGTGGATCTATTATAATAGTGAGAATCCAGTCCATAGTGGATGTAACATAATATTGTGAGAGTCCAGTCCATAGTGGATCTAACATAATAGTGAGAGTCCAGTCCATAGTGGATCTAACATAATAGTGAGAGTCCAGTCCATAGTGGATCTAACATAATAGTGAGAGTCCAGTCCATAGTGGATCTATTATAATAGTGAGAATCCAGTCCATAGTGGATGTAACATAATAGTGTGAGAGTCCAGTCCATAGTGGATCTAACATAATATTGTGAGAATCCAGTCCATAGTGGATCTAACATAATAGTGAGAGAGTCCAGTCCATAGTGGATCTAACATAATATTGTGAGAATCCAGTCCATAGTGGATCTAACATAAGAGTGGAGACAAGTCCGCAGCGCAGAGACGTCCCCAACTGATGCACAGAAGAGTGGTCCACCCCGGGTCCCGACTTTGAACAGCTAGCGCGTCATCTGTGGTCACCTCATAACCTCTCCACGCAGGATAGGGGGGGCAGAGCAGAAACGAGAGATGGCAGATCAACTGATCTAAAAAGGGGGTCTATTTCAAGGCTAGAGTATACAAATGAGTTTTAAGATGGGACTTAAATGCTTCTACTGAGGTAGCATCTCTAACTGTTACCGGGAGGGCATTCCAGAGTACTGGAGCCGGAATAGAAAACGCTCTATAGCCCGCAGACTTTGTTTGGGCTCTGAGATCTGTTGTGTAGGACTAGATGTTACAATCCCCTAATGCATACTTGAGACACCTATGCGACTTAGTGGGATGGTCAAGTGAGTGAAGGCATCCTCTGGGTTATCAAGTGGGCGCCCCCCATCCTCGGTGTTTCGCTGATAGGCCCACGACACCTCCAGAGGGTTCAGCAGTGAGTCCCAGCGTCCCAGGATCACTCCCTAGATGGCATCACTCACTTGAAAGCCCAGGTGGAGTCCCTTCGCTTGACCCACAGCCACTGACTCCCCTTTTCAGCGGCTTTTGAGAGGTCTTTCACTGCCTGTCGATGGGCCTTCCCTCGCACTCCCATTTCCCTGAGGAGCCTGGATGTTGAGGTGGCCACGAATCCTCTGCAGCCTACTTCCACTGGGCGTACCCTCGCTTTCCAGCCTTGTTGTTGCGCATCGGCTGCAAGCTCAGTGTACCTCAACTTCTTGCGCTCGTAGGCCTCCTCCATTGCACTCTCCCAGGGCACCGTGAGCTCTATGATGTACACGAGCCTGAGCGAAGCTGACCACAGAACAAGATCTGGCCGCAGGTTGGTGGACGCAATCTCACCTGGGAAGCAGAGTTTCTGGCCCAGGTCTGCCAGCAGTCTCCAGTCCCGTGCCCCGCCTAGCTGTCCAGTGTCTGGTCTTGTGGGGGTGAGGTTGGCTTGACCCTCGCCCTCCCGGACAAATGTTGTTGCTTGCCAACGGGATGACGAAGGAGGAAGGGCATTGACACTTGTCCGTCGACTTTCCAGCACTGCTGCAAGACACTTTAGCACCTGGTTGTGCCGCCAGGTGTAACGGCCTTGGGTGAGGCTGGTCTTGCAGCCCACCAGGATGTGCTTCAGTGTTGCTGGACTCGGACACAGAGGGCATGTGTGGTCTTCACCATACCACTGGCTGAGGTTTTTTGGAGAAGGCAGGACATTGTAGGCAGCCCTGATGGTAAAGCTTGCCCTGAATGCCTCCATCTCCCACAGCTCTTTCCAGGAGATCTTCCTCTTCTCTACTCCTTCCCATGTCATCCACTGCCCTTGTTTTGCCTGCTTCCTCTTCCCGACGTATCTCCTGGACCACCAGCTTGCGTCTCTGAGATGGAGTGGCCTTGCTCCAGGCTGGTGTATTGGCCCCAAGGCCAAGACCATTCCTCCCCTGCAGTACTCGGCCCACAATGTCTCTGTGCCTGAGTGCTGCTTTAGCCTGCTCAGTTGCAGCCAGTGGGGTCCACTTCCTCCCAGTAGCCAGAATGGCTACTGGGAGCCACAAATGTAAAACAACGAAAAACCCAAAATGAGCAATAAATAGTACCTGTGGCGTACATGCGTACCTCCCTGCTTGGCACTCAGCATCAAGGGTTGGAATTTGGGGGTTAAATCACCAAAATTGATTCCCGGGCGTGGCCGCCGCTGCTGCTCACTGCTCCCCTCACCTCCCAGATGGGTCAAATGCAGAGAATAATTCTACTCTTCCTATGAAAATTGTGATGCTCCCTTGAATATGCTGATTTATTTAAATATATATATATTTTTAAGCTCTATCGGATCCCTAATGTACTAACGTCTCTATTCTGTTTCCCCTTCTCTCTGCCTCACAGGTTTGAGATTCCTAAGAGCACTAAGATTGATACAGTTCTCGGAAATCTTGCAGTTTTTGAACATCTTGAAAACAAGGTAACATTCTCCCCACATGCACGATCACAACACCCCCCCCCCCCCCCCTTTGTCCAATAAAGACATTATTTCAAAGTTTAAAAGCCGTATTTTTTATCCTATTCTGTGTCTTAAGTAGTTAATGAGGGGTTTTTGGAGTTTGGATGTATAAATAATGATGTTGTATTCCACTATGATTATACAAGACATGTTAATTATTGGTCTCTCAAATAAAGGTTCACATTCGCACACTGAGATTTACAACGTGCTCGGTAATACTGAGTATTAGCAGCCACATCTGCACCTCATCATGTTGGATTTACAGGGGCCAATTATTATGTCTATCCCAGGGGTCACCAACGCGGTGCCCGTGGGCACCAGGTAGCCCGTAAGGACCAGATGAGTAGCCGTGCTGGCCTGTTCTAAAAATAGCTCAAATAGCAGCACTTACCAGTGAGCTGCCTCTATTTTTTAAATTGTATTTATTTACTAGCAAGCTGGTCTCGCTAATTCTTAATTCTAAGAGAGACAAAACTCAAATAGAATTTGAAAATCCAATAAAATATTTTAAAGACTTGGTCTTAACTTGTTTAAATAAATTCATAATTTTTTTTACTTTGCTTCTTATAACTTTCAGAAAGACAATTTTAGAGAAAAAATACAACCTTAAAAATGATTTTAGGATTTTTACACACATATACCTTTTTACCTTTTAAATTCCTTCCTCTTGTTTCCTGACAATTTAAATCAATGTTCAAGTAATTTTTTTTTTTTTTTATTGTAAAGAATAATAAATACATTTTAATTTAATTCTTCATTTTAGCTTCTGTTTTTTCGACGAAGAATATTTGTGAAATATTTCTTCAAACTTATTATGATTAAAATTCAAAAAAATTATTCTGGGAAATCTAGAAAATCTGTAGAATCAAATTTAAATCTTATTTCAAAGTCTTTTGAATTTTTTTTTTTTGATTTTTGTTCTGAAAAATCTAGAAGAAATAATGATTTGTCTTTGTTAGAAATATAGCAATTTGTTATACATTCTAAAAAAATTGTAGATTGGATTTTAACCTATTTAAAACATATCAAAATTCTAAAATTAATCTTAATCAGGAAAAATTACTAATGATGTTCAATAAATTCTTTTTTAAAATTTTTTCAAAAAGATTTGAATTAGCTAGTTTTTCTCTCCTTTTTTTCTATTCTTAATAACGTTGCTTGAAATTAGTCACGCTTTTTGTCTTCTACTTTTCAGCAATTCCATCAAGCTGGTGAACCTGTGTTCCATCTTCATAAGCACATGGCTTACCGCTGCGGGATTCATACATTTGGTAAGTGGGTGGGGGGAGGAATTCAATTTTTTTTTACATAATAAAGAATGGATCTGCATGTTCTGATTGGTTAAACTGCTGCAATGTAAGCTAATATAACTCTTTTTTTTTTGCATTTTGATGGGGCCTTTCAATGTGTTGCATCAGGGCATGATAAAAAAAAATAAAAAATGTATTTAAAAAGTCATTAAATAAATAAATGTTTTTAACTGGGAAAAAAATATTTAAAAAATATATTTTTTAATTGTTTATTATTGTGAATTTTTGGTGAAAATAACTTTTTTATTTTATTTTATTTCATGACCGATTTATGAGTCTCATGGTGTGATTGTTTTAAACAGCAATGTAAACAATGGTGCTCTTTTTTTGGTGCAAAGTCATCATTAAATAAATGGACATGAAATTTGTTTTTTAGAAAAAAGGTAATTAAATAAAAAAATTTACAAATCTGTCATAAAATTGTTAAATGTAACTGTTATTAAATTGATACATAAAATAGATATGTCTGTCATTAGATTAAAAAATTAAAATTAATTTGACCTAATACATTAAATAATAAATTAACAATAAACAGCAATGTAAACAAGGGTGCTCTTTTTTTGGTGCAAAGTCATCATTAAATAAATGGACATGAAATGTGTTTTTAGAAAAAAGGTAATTAAATAAAAAACAAATCTGTCATAAATGTGTTAAATGTAACTGTTGTTAAATAAATACATTAAAAAATAAATCTATCATAAAATAAAAATGTCTGTCATTAGATAAATAAATAAAAATAATTTTGACCTAATACATTAAATAATACATTTGTTATTAGATAAATACATTCAAATAATTCTAACCTAATAAATTAAATAATACATTTGTCATTCGATGAATACATTAAAATAAACCTGTCATTAAATAAATACATAAATATGTCTGTCATTAGATAAATACATTGACATAATTTTGACCTAATACATTAAATAATAAATTTGTCACTAAATAAATACATACAAAAATAAATATCTCATCAAATAAATGTGTCTGTCATTAGATAAATACATTAACATTAATTATGACCTAATACATTAAATAAAACATTTGTCATTCGATAAATACATTAAAATAAATATGTCATTAAATAAATAAATATGTCTGTCATTAGATAAATACATTAAAATAATTCTGACTTAATAAATTAAATAATACATTTGTCATTAGATAAATACATTGACATAATTCTGACCTAATAAATTAAATAATACATTTTTCATTCGACGAATACATTAAAATAAACCTGTCATTAAATAAATAAATATGTCTGTCATTAGATAAAAACATTAAAATAATTCTGACTTAATAAATTAAATAATGCATTTGTAATTTGATGAATACATTAAAATAAACGTGTCATTAAATAAATAAATATGTCTGTCATCAGATAAATATAGTAAAATAATTTTGACCTAAAACATTAAATAATACATTGTCACTAAATAAATACATACAAAAATTAATATCTCATACAATAAATATGTCTGTCATTAGATAAATACATTAACATAATTCTGACCTAATAAATTAAATAATACATTTGTTATTAGATAAATGCATTAAAATAATTCTGACCTAATAAATTAAATAATACATCTGTCATTCGATGAATATATTAAAATAAACCTTTCATTAAATAAATAAATATGTTGGTCATTAGATAAATACATCAAAAATAATTCTGACTTAATAAATTAAATGATACATTTGTCATCAGATAAATACATACAAATAATTTTGACCTAATACATTAAATAATACATTTGTCACTAAATAAATACATAAAAAAATGTGTATCTCATAAAATAAATATGTCTGTCATTAGATAAATACATTAACATAATTCTGACTTAATAAATGAGAAAAATAATGCATTTGTTATTAGATAAATACAGTAAAATAATTCTGACCTAATACATTAAATAATACATTTGTCATTAGATAAATACATTGACATAATTCTGACCTAGTAAATTAAATAATACATTTGTCATTCGATGAATACATTAAAATAAACCTGTCATTAAATAAATAAATATGTCTGTCATAAGATAAAGACATTAAAATAATTCTGACTTAATAAATTAAATAATACATTTGTAATTCGATGAATACATTAAAATAAACGTGTCATTAAATAAATAAATATGTCTGTCATCAGATAAATACATTAAAATAATTTTGACCTAACACATTAAATAATACATTTGTCACTAAATAAATACATAACAAAATTAATATCTCATAAAATAAATATGTCTGTCATTAGATATTAACATAATTCTGATCTAATAAATTAAATAATGCATTTGTTATTACATAAATACATAAAAATAATTCTGACCTAATAAATTAAATAATACATTTGTCATTCGATGAATACATTAAAATGAACCTGTCATTAAATAAATAAATATATCTGTCAGTAGATAAATACATTAAAATAATTTTGACTTAATAAATTAAATAATACATTTGTCATTAGATAAATACATTTAAATAATTTTGACCTAATAAAATAAATAATACATGTGTCATTCGATGAATACATTAAAATAAATCTGTCATTAAATAAATACATATGTCAGTCATTAGATAAAGACATTAAAATAAATCTGACTTAATTAATTAAATAATACATTTGTCATTTGATGAATACATTAAAATAAAACTGTCATTAAATAAATAAATATGTCTGTCATCAGATAAATATATTAAAATAATTTTGACCCAATACATTAAATAATACATTTGTCATTAAATAAATACATAAAAAAGTAATATCTCATTAAATAAATATTTCTGTCATTAGATAAATACATTAACATTATTCTGACCTAATGAATTAAATAATGCATTTGTTATTAGATAAACACATTAAAATAATTTTGACCTAATACATTAAATAACAATTTGTCACTAAATAAATACATTTAAAAAAAATAATATATCATAAAATAAATATGTCTGTCATTAGATAAAGACATTAAAATAATTCTGACCTAATAAATTAAATAATACATTTGTTATTAGATGAATACATTAAAATAAACCTGTCATTAAATAAATAAATATGTCTGTCATTAGATAAATACATTAAAATCATTTTGACTTAATAAATTAAATAATACATTTGTCATTAGATAATTACATTGAAATAGTTCTGACCTAATAAAGTAAATAATACTTTTGTCATTCGATGAATACATTAAAATAAAAAATAAATATGTCAGTCATTAGATAAAGACATTAAAATAAATCTGACTTAATGAATTAAATAAATACATCAGATCAACAAATACATAAACAATGAATTTGACCTAAATAAATAAACATCATGAAATACATTACAATGTCCAGGACACTTATTTCAGATTATATTTCAGGAATTACATTTTTAAAAGTGTAGTTATAAAAATTGTTTGATTAGATTACATGTTGTGTACTTTACAACTTCAGACAAAACAGTATGGATTTTAATAAAGTGGATAACGATTTTTAGAAGGTGGATGATTTCCAGGAACATCAACAACTGATACATGCATAAATGATGGCACATGTTCAATTTATATTAGATTCATAAACATTGTATTTTAAGGACATTGTGTAGAAGAAACACAGCACAAATGTAAAATATTTTAGTACATCTTTACAGTATCGTGTTTGTGTATAATTCTATTCATCAGGTCAGAGTAGAAATAACCAGTTCCTACCACTAGGTGTTAGTCTAAGATCAGTATAAGCTACATTTCCCAGTGGAAGATGAAAGCAGATGCAGTTTGAGTTGAACATAATCAACTTGATTACACAACTTCTCCAGTCGGGAGAATACATCTAAAAAAAAAAAATGTCCTTCCCTTCTCTGCTCCTTACATCGTAGGTGGAAAACTCAGGGGATCCTTGGGAAAACTTCCAAAACTCCCAGCCGCTCTCCTACTGGGAATGTGTCTACCTACTGATGGTGACCATGTCCACAGTGGGATATGGGGATGTCTATGCAAAAACCACCTTGGGGCGCCTCTTCATGGTCTTCTTTATCCTCGGCGGTTTGGTAAAAAAAAAAATCAGATTTTTCTCCCTTCCCTTGTTCCCTTATTCATTAACCCTGTCTCTACCTCTTGCCTTAAACCTGTTTTCCCCTTGAATATATTGCATTGTTATTAAATATGCTAGAAAGTAGTCGACACAAAATGCTAAATGTAGGTTTTAAATCTGTCAATATCAGGATATTGTTGTCATTGCGTAGTCCTTTCCTCCTGTTTAGCCTCTTGTCTCTTGTGCTTTGTAACTTCTCTCCCCTTATGTCTCTCTTCTTGTGTTTTGGGGGAAAAGACCAATATTGTATGACTATATTGTTAATGTTCTCTTAAGAAAAAAAAAAGCGGTTTCAGGACACCCTACCCCTTTTTGTGTCCCTTCCCACAATTCCAACAAACACAGGGGGCAGGGGGATGAGGCCTAGGCCTGCCTGACTGTTACCCCGGCAACCTCAGCCTCCCGCGACCTCTCATTTAGATGTTTTCATACAAACCCCGTTTCCATATGAGTTGGGAAATTGTGTTATATGTAAATATAAACGGAATATAATGATTTACAAATAATTGTCAACCCATATTCAGTTGAATATGCTACAAAGACAACATATTTGATGTTCAAACTGGCAAATATTTTTTTTTTTTGCAAATAATCATTAACTTTAGCATTTCATGCCAGCAACACGTGACAAAGAAGTTGGGAAAGGCGGCAATAAATACGAGATAAAGTTGAGGAATGCTCATCAAACACTTATTTGGAACATCCCACAGGTGAACAGGCAAATTGGGAACAGGTGGGTGCCATGATTGGGTATCAAAGTAGACTCCATGAAATGCTGGATGGGGCGAGGGTCACCACTTTGTCAACACATGCGTGAGCAAATTGTTGAACAGTTTAAGAAAAACCTTTCTCAACCAGCTATTTGCAAGGAATTTAGGGATTTCACCATCTACGCTCCGTAATATCATCAAAGGGTTCAGAGAATCTGGAGAAATCACTGCACGTAAGCAGCTAAGCCCGGTGACCTTCCATCCCTCGGGCTGTACTGCATCAACAAGCGACATCAGTGTGTAAAGGATATCACCACATGGGCTCAGGAACACTTCAGAAACCCACTGTCAGTAACTACAGTTGGTCGCTACATCTGTAAGTGCAAGTTAAAACTCTCCTATGCGAGGGGAAAACCGTTTTATCAACAACACCCAGAAACGCCGTCGGCTTCGCCGGGCCTGAGCTCATCTAAGATGGACTGATACAAAGTGGGAAAGTGTTCCGTGGTCTGACGAGTCCACATTTCAAATTGTTTTTGGAAACTGTGGACGTCGTGTTCTTCGGACCAAAGAGGAAAAGAACCATTCGGATTGTTCTAGGTGCAAAGTGTAAAAGCCAGCATGTGTGATGGTATGGGGGTGTATTAGTGCCCAAGACATGGGTAACTTACACATCTGTGAAGGCGCCATTAATGCTGAAAGGTACATACAGCTTTTGGAGCAACATATGTTGCCATCCATGCAACGTTATCATGGACGCCCCTGCTTATTTTAAGAACAACCTTTCTCAACCAGCTATTGCAAGGAATTTAGGGATTTCACCATCTGCGCTCCGTAATATCATCAAAAGGTTCAGAGAATCTGGAGAAATCACTGCACGTAAGCGACGATATTACGGACCTTCGATAACCTCAGGCGGTACCGCATCAAAAAGCGACATCAGCGTGTAAAGGATATCACCACGTGGGCTCAGGAACACTTCAGAAAACCACTGTCAGTAACTACAGTTGGCCGCTACATCTGCAAGTGCAAGTTAAAACTCTACTATGCGAAGCCAAAGCCATTTATCAACAACACCCAGAAACGCCGCCGGGTTCGCTGGGCCCGAGTTCATCTAAGATGGACTGACGCAAAGTGGAAAAGTGTTCTGTGGTCTGACGAGTCCACATTTGAAATTGTTTATGGAAACTGTGGACGTCGTGTCCTTCGGACCAAAGAGGAAAAGAACCATCCGGACTGTTATAGGCGCAAAGTGTAAAAGCCAGCATGTGTGATGGTATGGGGGTATATTAGTGCCCAAGACATGGGTAACTTACACATCTGTGAGGGCGCCATTAATGCTGAAAGGTACATACAGGTTTTGGAACAACATATGTTGCCATCCGAGCAACGTTACCATGGACGCCCCTGCTTATTTCAGCAAGACAATGCCAAGCCAGGTATTACATCAACGTGGCTTCATAGTAAAAGAGTGCGGGTACTAGACTGGCCTGCCTGTAGTCCAGACCTGTCTCCCATTGAAAATGTGTGGCGCATTATGAAGCCTAAAATACCACAACGGAGACCCCCGGACTGTTGAACAACTTAAGCTGTACATCAAGCAAGAATGGGAAAGAATTCCACCTGAGAAGCTTCAAAAATGTGTCTCCTCAGTTCCCAAACGTGTACTGAGTGTTGTTAAAAGGAAAGGCCATGTAACACAATGTGCCTGCACACCTGTGGGATGTTCCAAATAAGTGTTTGATGAGCATTCCTCAACTTTATCAGTATTTATTGCCACCTTTCCCAACTACTTTGGCACGTGTTGCAGCCATGAAATTCTAAGTTAATTATTACTTGCAAAAAAAAAATAAAGTTTATGAGTTTGAACACCAAATATGTTGTCTTTGTAGTGCATTCAACTGAATATGGCTTGAAAATGATTTGCAAATCATTGTATTCCGTTTATATTTACATCTAACACAATTTCCCAACTCATATGGAAACGGGGTTTGTATTTGCAATAGGTGTTTTGTTTGAATTGATGTTTTTGATCATATTTTATACACTATGGGTGTGTTGTTTGGTTATACCTGGGCGTGTATTTTCGTGGTTGTGCGTTTTACGATGGCTCACGTTGACCTCTGTTCAGTATTTAGTTCCAAGTCGGTCATATCTTGTAAATGTTATTTTGATTTACCGTGGGTGTTTTTTATGTTTATCATACAGTAGATGTTTTGTCGAGCTGGAGGCGCATGCTTGTACAAACCCCAAAACCAGTGAAGTTGGCACGTTGTTAGTTACATAAATAGTTACAGAATTGTTCAAAAGAAGAGGTCGTAAAATCATACTTGCCAACCTTGAGAGCTTCGAATTCGGGAGATTTTTTTTGGGGGGGGGGCGGGGTTTGGTGGTAGCGGGGGGTTTATAATGTAGCCCGGAAGAGTTAGGGATGCAAGGGATTCTGGGTATTTGTTCTGTTGTGTTTATGTTGTGTTACGGTGCGGATGTTCTCCCCAAATGTGTTTGTCATTCTTCTTTGGTGTGGGTTCACAGTGTGGCGCGTATTTGTAACAGTGTTAAAGTTGTTTATACGGCCACCCTCAGTGTGACCTGTATGGCTGTTGACCAAGTATGTCTTGCAGTCACTTCCGTGTGTATGCAGAAGCCTCATACAATATGTGGCTGAGCCGGCACGCTATTTGTATGGTGAAAAATCGGACTTGTCGACAGGTTCTAGAGGACGCTAAAGGCAGTGCCATCACGGCACGCCCTTAACATTGTTGTCCGGGTGAAAATCGGGAAAAATTCGGGTGAATGGTTGCCCCGGGAGATTTTCAAGAGGGGCACTGAAATTCGGGAGTCTCCCGGGAAAATCGGGAGGGTTGGCAAGTATGCGTAAAATAGTTAAAAAAAGAGTTCCATAAAATAGTTCAAAGAGAGTTCGTAAAATACTTTAAAAAGAGTTCCATAAAATAGTTCAAAAAGAGTTCGTAAAATACTTCAAAAAGAGGTCGTCTGGAAATTGGGCAGATCCTTGGTTCTCTCCGCTTTGACATCTTTCTGTTGATTACCATACATGAGAGAAAACAGGAACACCTTCAAGTGGCTTTCCCCCTGACACAGTGGAGTTTTACGAGCCTTACTCTTGGTACCGTATTTTTCGGACTATAAGTCGCAGTTTTTTTTCATAGTTTGGCCGGGGGTGCGACTTATACTCAGGAGCGACTTATGTGTGAAATTATTAACACATTAGCGTAAAATATCAAATAATATTATTTAGCTCATTCACGTAAGAGACTAGACGTATAAGATTTCATGGGATTTAGCGATTAGGAGTGACAGATTGTTTGGTAAACGTATAGCATGTTCTATATGTTATAGTTATTTGAATGACTCTTACCATAATATGCTACGTTAACATACCAGGCACCTTCTCAGTTGGTTATTTATGCCTCATATAACGTACACTTATTCAGCCTGTTGTTCACTATTCTTTACTTATTTTAAATTGCCTTTTAAATGTCTATTCTTGGTGTTGGCTTTTATCAAATACATTTCCCCCAAAAATGCGACTTATACTCCAATGCAGGAGTCACCAACCTTTTTGAAACCAAGAGCTACTTCTTGGGTACTGATTAATGCGAAGGGCTACCAGTTTGATACACACTTAAATAAATTGCCAAAAATAGCCAATTTGCTCAATTTACCTGTAACTCTATGTTATTATTAATAATTAATGATATTTACACTTAATTGAACGGTTTAAAAGAGGAGAAAACACGAACAAAATGATAATTACATTTTTAAACATAGTTTATCTTCAATTTCGACTCTTTAAAGATCAAAATTCAACCAAAAAAAAGAAGAGAAAAACTAGCTAATTCAAATCTTTTTGAAAAAATGTAAAAAATTATTTATGGAACATCATTAGTAATTTTTCCTGATTAAGATTAATTTTAGAATTTTGATGACATATTTTAAATAGGTTAAAATCCAATCTACACTTTATTAGAATATATAACAAATTGGACCAAGCTATATTTCTAACAAAGACAAATCATTATTTCTTCTAGATTTTCCAGAACAAAAAATGTAAAAGAAATTCAAAAGACTTTGAAATAAGATTTAAATTTGATTCTACAGATTTTCGAGATTTACCAGAATATTTTTTTTTGAAATTTAATCATAATAAGTTTGAAGAAATATTTCACAAATATTCTTCGTCGAAAAAACAGAAGCTAAAATGAATAATTAAATTAAAATGTATTTATTATTCTTTACA
Organism: Entelurus aequoreus; assembly: GCF_033978785.1. Lineage (NCBI taxonomy): Eukaryota > Metazoa > Chordata > Actinopteri > Syngnathiformes > Syngnathidae > Entelurus > Entelurus aequoreus. The sequence continues at coordinate 9,130,505 of NC_084739.1, read as the reverse complement.
ATAAAACAAATAAATTTACATGAACATTGATTTAAATTGTCAGGAAAGAAGAGGAAGGAATTTAAGAGGTGAAAAGGTATATGTGTTTAAAAATCCTAAAATCATTTTTAAGGTTGTATTTTTTCTCTAGAATTGTCGTTCTGAAAGTTACAAGAAGCAAAGTAAAAAAAATAATGAATTTATTTAAACAAGTGAAGACCAAGTCTTTAAAATATTTTCTTGGATTTTCAAATTCTATTTGAGTTTTGTCTCTCTTAGAATTAAAAATGTCAGGCAAAGCGAGACCAGCTTGCTAGTAAATAAACAACATTTAAAAAATAGAGGCTGCTCACTGGTAAGTGCTGCTATTTGAGCTATTTTTAGAACAGGCCAGCGGGCTACTCATCTGGTCCTTACGGGCTACCTGGTGCCCGCGGGCACCGCATTGGTGACCCCTGCTCCAGTGCGACTTATATATGTTTTTTTCCTTCTTTATTATGCATTTTCGGCCGGTGCGATTTATACTCGGAGCGACTTCTACTCCGAAAAATACGGTACTTTAAAAAAACAAGTTTTATACTTGTGAGTGTTGATGACACAGCTTTGCAACAGTTGATATTCTAGTTTTAAGCATGTTTTTTCTCAATATAGGTATATATATATATATATAGGAGTTTGTAAAATACTTCAAAAAGAGGTCGTCTGGAAATTGGGCAGATCCTTGGTTCTCTCCGCTTTGAAGTCCTTGGGATAGAACAATATCTTTCTGTTGATTATCATACATTACGAGCCTTACTCTTGGTAGGTTTCAAAGACGGCCTTTTGTCTTCTGCTAGGTTCACACCAACGGCGCTTTGACGGCGCTTTAAAGCATCATGCAAAGCGGCGTTATAGCGTAACAAAGCCTGATTAAAGCGTGAGGGTCCTAATGGATCGTGGGAAAGCTTGTAGTGAAGCGGGACATGCGGCAAGTTCGCCAACATTTTTTAAACGGTTTTAAAAAATTCTGCGCTCTGTCAAGAATGGAATAAAACGCTGAGAGCGTATCAAAGCGTGACAAAGCCTGACAAAGCTCAGCAAAACTTGACTAAAAGCGTAGGAAAGCTTAACAGATCTTGGTTCAAAGCGCAATAGGAAGTGACTGTGATATTGACTAGTGACATTGAAACTTTAATGTAAAACCAACACAGGATTACAAATCCATTCTCTTTTGCATCATTGCCTTTTTTATACGATGATCATTGTTTCTGTACTTCTTTAGAGTTTGCTGTTTGATGTTGCAGTTTGACATTACTGTCTATAATTTTTCTGTATGAAAATGTTAATAATAAAGAGAATATGTTACGTTTTATAAAAGAAATGCCTTTAATTATTTTCAACTAGCATAAGAAATGAAAGATAGATATTTATTAAGATGACAAAAATAAAAGAAATGAAGATATAAAACATAATATAACGAAAAAAAAAGAGAAATTGAAAAAATAAATGAATATAAAAAATGGGTGGATGAAACAAATGCCTTTTAATATTTTCAACTAGCATGAAAGATAGATATTTATTAAGATGACAAAAATAAAAGAAATGAAGATATAAAACATAATATAACGGGGAAAAAAAAAGAAATTGAAAAAATAAATGAATATAAAAAATGGGTGGATAAAACAAATGCCTTTTAATATTTTCAACTAGCATGAAAGATAGATATTTATTAAGATGACAAAAATAAAAGAAATGAAGATATAAAACATAATATAACGGAAAAAAAAGAGAAATTGAAAAAATAAATGAATATAAAAAATGGGTGGATAAAACAAATGCCTTTTAATATTTTCAACTAGCATGAAAGATAGATATTTATTAAGATGACAAAAATAAAAGAAATGAAGATATAAAACATAATATAACGGGAAAAAAAAGAGAAATTGAAAAAATAAATGAATATAAAAAATGGGTGGATGAAACAAATGCCTTTTAATATTTTCAACTAGCATGAAAGATAGATATTTATTAAGATGACAAAAATAAAAGAAATGAAGATATAAAACATAATATAATGAGAGAAAAAAAAGAGAAATTGAAAAAATAAATGAATATAAAAAATGGGTGGATAAAACAAATGCCTTTTAATATTTTCAACTAGCATGAAAGATAGATATTTATTAAGATGATAAAAATAAAAGAAATGAAGATATAAAATATAATATAACGAAAAAAAAAGAGAAATTGAAAAAAATAAATGAATATAAAAAATGGGTGGATAAAACAAATGCCTTTTAATATTTTCAACTAGCATGAAAGATAGATATTTATTAAGATGACAAAAATAAAAGAAATGAAGATATAAAACATAATATAACGGAAAAAAAAAGAGAAATTGAAAAAATAAATGAATATAAAAAATGGGTGGATAAAACAAATGCCTTTTAATATTTTCAACTAGCATGAAAGATAGATATTTATTAAGATGACAAAAATAAAAGAAATGAAGATATAAAACATAATATAACGAAAAAAAAGAGAAATTGAAAAAATAAATGAATATAAAAAATGGGTGGAAAAACAGTATACTGAGTTTTTCACATTTTTTTCTTATTTTTGTTGTAACAATGCACAACAGAGCTTGATAATCGTGTCAGAGCCTGATTTAAAGCGTCAGGATCGCATCAAAGCGTAATAAAGTTCAATAAAGCGTAATAAAACGTATCAAAACGTGATTTAAAGCGTATCAAAGAGGGATCAAAGCGTGAGGACCGGTAAGAAAGCGGCAACTAATTCGTATCAGAGCGTATCAAAGCATAACATTACTTCAGAGATCGGGATATTCGTGGAAAAATTGACAAAAATGACGGCGCTTTGCTCGCCGCTTGAAAGCGCCGTTGGTGTGAACCAGGCATTCTTGTCGGGAACTCAATGTAATACAAAGTTTTTGTGATGATTTAGAAACCATTATTCTAACACCCGCAAAATGCATTCAGCTCATTCTCCGAGCCCAGCGAATGAGTGTCAATGTGTTCTGCAGCTGTGGGGCATCAGGGGGGTCTATTCAAATCAACCTGCCCAACCATCTGTGTTTGTTGGACTAAACATGGCACATAGGTTCTTCTTACTCAAAAAGTCTGCTTTGGTACGATCACAGACTAAAACTGCTGTGATGAAATTGACCCAAAATGTTAATCTTTAATGTTAAACACAAGTCTCTACAGAGAGATCCTGGTTTTTACTTCTCTCCTTTGAGGACTCTGGGTTCACGCTCCCCACCAGCTGCTCTGTAGTTTCTTCTTTTTAGCCTCTGCTTCTGTCTCCTATCTTCTCCTTAGGCCATGTTTGCCAGCTACGTCCCTGAAATCATAGAGTTAATAGGAAACCGCAAGAAATATGGCGGTTCCTATAGTGCGGTTAATGGGAGAAAGTAAGTATTCCAGACGGTTTTCTGCTGTTGTTCTTGTGTGCGCTAGGACCCTCTCTTGCATGCCTTTTTTTTCTGTTTTTTTGTTTTTCTGTTCCATGCATGTAGGCCATGTTTGCTCGCTACGTGCCAGAAATTGCTGCTCTCATCCTTAATCGGAAGAAATACGGCGGGAGTTATAACTCGACACGAGGCCGAAAGTAAGTTGGAACGCAGACAAGGTGTGGTTGTGTGACTGGAGACCTCCCTCTCAGCACTTGGAGTGTGATACAACACCGAGGGGGCGGTTATCCTTTGAGCAAATACAATGTTGATAACCTCAAGTCACACTGCATGACTGGAGACCTCGGCCATTAGGACTCACTTCTTCATGCACTCTTATGCTCTTTTGCTCTGCACCATCTTCTTCTTCTTCTTCACTCTTTCTCACTCTGAGCTTCTTTGCCTTATCAACGAGTATTAGGGCCACCCTAAAAAGGAAAATAGTAAACAAAAATATGGGTGAAAGAATTACAGAGACATTAGGTTTTGTATTTCATGACCAATTTATTAATCATGGTGTGTAATGTAAACAAGGGTGCTCTTTTTTTGGGTGCTATGTCATCATTAAATAAATGGACATGAAATTTATTTTTAGAAAAAAGGTTATTCAATAAAAAAAATGGGCAAATCTGTCATAAAATTGTTAAATGTAACTGTTATTAAATAAATACATAAAATAAATATGTCTGTCATTAGATAAATAAATTAAAATAATTTTGACCTAATACATTAAATGATGCATTTGTTATTAGATGAATACATTAAAATAATTCTGACCTAATACAAATAAATTATACATTTGTCATTTGATGAATACATTAAAATAAACCTGTCATTAAATAAATAAATATGTCTGTCATTAGATAAATACATTAAAATAATTCTGACTTAATAAATTAAATGATACATTTGTCATCAGATAAATACATACAAATAATTTTGACCTAATACATTAAATAATAATAAATACATTAAAAAAATATATCTCATAAAATAAATATGTCTGTCATTAGATAAATACATTAAAATAATTATGACTTATTAAATTAAATAATACATATGTCATCAGATAAATACATAAAAATAATTTTGACCTAATACATTAAATATTACATTTGTCACTAAATAAATACATAAAAAAATAAACAACTCATAAAATAAATGTCTGTCATTAGATAAATACATACAAATAATTTTGACCTAATACATTTTATTAGATACATATTATTAAAAATAACTCTGACCTAATAAATTAAATAATACATTTGTCATTCGATGAATACATTAAAACAAACATGTCATTAAATAAATAAATGTGTCTGTCATTAGATAAATACATTGAAATAATTTTGACTCAAAAAATTAAATAATACATTTGTCATCAGATAAATAAAAATAATTTTGACCTAATACATGAAATGATGCATTTGTTATTAGATGAATACATTCAAATAATTCTGACCTAATACAAATAAATAATACATTTGTCATTTGATGAATACATTAAAATAAACCTGTCATTAAATAAATAAATATGTCTGTCATTAGATAAATACATTAAAATAATTCTGACTTAATAAATTAAATGGTACATTTGTCATCAGATAAATACATACAAATAATTTTGACCTAATACATTAAATAATAATAAATACATTAAAAAATATATCTCATAAAATAAATATGTCTGTCATTAGATAAATACATTAAAATAATTATGACTTAATAAATTAAATAATACATATGTCATCAGATAAATACATAAAAATAATTTTGACCTAATACATTAAATATTACATTTGTCACTAAATAAATACATAAAAAAATAAACAACTCATAAAATAAATATGTCTGTCATTAGATAAATACATAAAAATAATTTTGACCTAATACATTTTATTAGATAAATATTATTAAAAATAACTCTGACCTAATAAATTAAATAATACATTTGTCATTCGATGAATACATTAAAACAAACCTGTCATTAAATAAATAAATGTGTCTGTCATTAGATAAATACATTGAAATAATTTTGACTCAAAAAATTAAATAATACATTTGTCATCAGATAAATAAAAATAATTTTGACCTAATACATGAAATGATGCATTTGTTATTAGATGAATACATTCAAATAATTCTGACCTAATAAAAATAAATAATACATTTGTCATTTGATGAATACATTAAAATAAACCTGTCATTAAATAAATAAATATGTCTGTCATTAGATAAATACATTAAAATAATTCTGACTTAATAAACTAAATAATACATTTGTCATCAGATAAATACATACAAATAATTTTGACCTAATACATTAAATAATACATTTGTCACTAAATAAATACATTAAAAAAATATATCTCATAAAATAAATATGTCTGTCATTAGATAAATACATTAAAATAATTATGACTTAATACATTAAATAATACATATGTCATCAGATAAATACATAAAAATAATTTTGACCTAATACATTAAATATTACATTTGTCACTAAATAAATACATAAAAAAATAAACAACTCATAAAATAAATATGTCTGTCATTAGATAAATACATACAAATAATTTTGACCTAATACATTTTATTAGATAAATATTATTAAAAATAACGCTGACCTAATAAATTAAATAATAAATTTGTCATTCGATGAATACATTAAAATAAACCTGTCATTAAATAAATACATTTGTCTGTCATTAGATAAATACATTGAAATAATTTTGTCTCAAAAAATTAAATAATACATTTGTCATCAGATAAATATAAATAATTTTGACCTAATACATGAAATAATACATTTGTTATTAGATGAATACATTAAAATAATTCTGACCTAATAAAAATAAATTATACATTTGTCATTTGATGAATACATTAAAATAAACCTGTCATTAAATAAATAAATATGTCTGTCATTAGATAAATACATTAAAATAATTCTGACTTAATAAATTAAATAATACATTTGTCATCAGATAAATAAATACAAATAATTTTGACCTAATACATTAAATAATACATTTGTCACTAAATAAATACATTAAAAAAATATATCTCATAAAATAAACATGTCTGTCATTAGATAAATAAATTTAAATAATTATGACTTATTAAATTAAATAATACATATGTCATCAGATAAATACATAAAAATAATTTTGACCTAATACATTAAATAATACATTTGTCACTAAATAAATACATAAAAAATAAACATCTCATAAGATAAATATGTCTGTCATTAGATAAATACATAAAAATAATTTTGACCTAATACATTTTATTAGATAAATATTATTAAAAATAACTCTGACCTAATAAATTAAATAATACATTTGTCATTCGATGAATACATTAAAACAAACCTGTCATTAAATAAATAAATATGTCTGTCATTAGATAAATACATTGAAATAATTTTGACTCAAAAAATTAAATAATACATTTGTCATCAGATAAATAAAAATAATTTTGACCTAATACATGAAATAATACATTTGTTATTAGATGAATACATTCAAATAATTCTGACCTAATAAAAATAAATAATACATTTGTCATTTGATGAATACATTAAAATAAACCTGTCATTAAATAAATAAATATGTCTGTCATTAGATAAATACATTAAAATAATTATGACTTATTAAATTAAATAATACATATGTCATCAGATAAATACATAAAAATAATTTTGACCTAATACATTAAATATTACATTTGTCACTAAATAAATACATAAAAAAATTAACAACTCATAAAATAAATATGTCTGTCATTAGATAAATACATAAAAATAATTTTGACCTAATACATTTTATTAGATAAATATTATTAAAAATAACTCTGATCTAATAAATTAAATAATACATTTGTCATTCAATGAATACATTAAAACAAACCTGTCATTAAATAGATAAATATGTCTGTCATTAGATAAATACATTGAAATCATTTTGACTCAAAAAATTAAATAATACATTTGTCATCAGATAAATAAAAATAATTTTGACCTAATACATGAAATAATACATTTGTTATTAGATGAATACATTCAAATAATTCTGACCTAATAAAAATAAATAATACATTTGTCATTTGATGAATACATTAAAATAAACCTGTCATTAAATAAATAAATATGTCTGTCATTAGATAAATACATTAAAATAATTCTGACTTAATAAATTAAATAATACATTTGTCATCAGATAAATACATACAAATAAATTTGACCTAATACATTAAATAATACATTTGTCACTAAATAAATACATTTAAAAATATATCTCATAAAATAAATATGTCTGTCATTAGATAATACATTAAAATAATTATGACTTATTAAATTAAATAATACATATGTCATCAGATAAATACATAAAAATAATTTTGACCTAATACATTAAATATTACATTTGTCACTAAATAAATACATAAAAAAATTAACAACTCATAAAATAAATATGTCTGTCATTAGATAAATACATACAAAATATTTTGACCTAATACATTTTATTAGATAAATATTATTAAAAATAACTCTGACCTAATAAATTAAATAATACATTTGTCATTCGATGAATACATTAAAATAAACCTGTCATTAAATAAATAAATTTGTCTGTCATTAGATAAATACATTGAAATAATTTTGACTCAAAAAATTAAATAATACATTTGTCATCAGATAAATAAAAATAATTTTGACCTAATACATGAAATAATACATTTGTTATTAGATGAATACATTCAAATAATTCTGACCTAATAAAAATAAATAATACATTTGTCATTTGATGAATACATTAAAATAAACCTGTCATTAAATAAATAAATATGTCTGTCATTAGATAAATACATTAAAATAATTCTGACTTAATAAATGAAATAATACATTTGTCATCAGATAAATACATACAAATAATTTTGACCTAATACATTAAATAATACATTTGTCACTAAATCAATACATTAAAAAAATATATCTCATAAAATAAATATGTCTGTCATTAGATAAATAAATTAAAATAATTATGACTTAATAAATTAAATAATACATATGTCATCAGATAAATACATAAAAATAATTTTGACCTAATACATTAAATAATACATTTGTCACTAAATAAATACATAAAAAAATAAACAACTCATAAAATAAATATGTCTGTCATTAGATAAATACATAACAATAATTTTGACCTAATACATTTTATTAGATAAATATTATTAAAAATAACTCTGACCTAATAAATTAAATAATACATTTGTCATTCGATGAATACATTAAAACAAACCTGTCATTAAATAAATAAATATGTCTGTCATTAGATAAATACATTGAAATCATTTTGACTCAAAAAATTAAATAATACATTTGTCATCAGATAAATAAAAATAATTTTGACCTAATACATTAAATAATACATTTGTCACTAAATTAAAACATAAAAAAATAAATATCTCATAAAATAAAAATATGTCTGTCATTAGATAAATACATTAAAATAATTTTTACCTAATACATTAAATAATACATTTGTTATTAGATAAATACATTAAAAATAATTCTGACCTAATAAATTAAATAATACATTTGTCGTTCGTTGAATACATTAAAATACACCTGTCATTAAATAAATAAATATGTCTGTCATTAGATAAATACATTAAAATAATTCTGACTTAATAAATTAAATAGTACATTTGTCATCAGATAAATAAAAATAAATTTGACCTAATACATTAAATAATACATTTGTCACTAAATAAATACATACAAAAATAAATATCTCATAAAATATAATTATGTCTGTCATTAGATAAATACATTAACATATGTAATTCTGACCAAGTAAATTTAATAATACATTTGTCATTAGATAAATACATTAAAATAATTCTGACCTAATAAAAATAAATAATATATTTGTCATTCGATGAATACATTAAAATACATCCGTCATTAAACAAATAAATATGTCAGTCACTAGATAAAGACATTAAAATAAATCTGACATAATGAATTAAATAAATACATCTGATCAAAAAAACATAAACAATGAATTTGACCTAGATAAATACATATTTAGTTAATGGAGACTTAAATACATTTTTAAAAGTGTAGTTATAATTGTTTTTAAATTAGATTACATATTTTGTACTTTACGATTTTAGACAAATCTAGTGTATAAAAATGTTTAGAAGGTGGATGATTTCCAGGAACATCAACAACTGATACATGCATAAAAGATGGCACAAAAAAGGAAAATAGTAAACAAAAATCTGGGTAAAAGAATTATAAAGACATTAGGTAGGTAGGTAGGTAGGTTTTTATTGTCATTGCACAAGTACAACACAACTTTGTTTTCAGAACAAACCCGTTCAAGATTAGACAAACAAACAGTGTACAGGGTTACAGAACAGGAACGCTGACGGGTCGCCACAAGGCGCCCGGTAAAAGATGGAAAACATGTAAACGCCGGGGAAGGATGAGTAAAAAAAAATATAATCCAGACTGGGCTCCTAAGGGGGCCCAGTCTGGACTGGGAAAAAAAAACTCCATAGCAAAGCACATATACATCTCGAGACTAGCAACAGAGGGGAGGGAGTGGGGGCCACGGTGGCAGGCTGCAGCTCTTCAGGCGCTGCCCATCCGTCCATCACCCCTAAGGGATTCGCGTCAAGGCCGCTGGATGTTGTGTGGGGTATTACTGTTTGAAGTCTGCTAAAATTATCTTAAAATTATGACTATTTTGACTCTAGTGACTGTAACTTTACTAAAAGAAAATAATTATTAAAAAAACACTTTTTTATTAATGCAAATATAATTATTTGTAAAAAAAACAATGTGTAAAAAGTCTCACACGAACTGTAGAATTAAGGATGCATACTGAGTACTGATAATTTCTGGTACTGGTTCCTAATTGGTTCGGTCCAGGGGGACCGTTAAGGCTCTGGATTTTTTTTTTGTTTAAAATATCCAGCTGACCGCCGTAATAATGACATGTCACATATACTTCAGGCGCCAATGCAACACAGGTACAATCTTATAATCAGCTAGGAATAATAACAAATAAGGAAGCAACACCACACCATTGTTTGTAATACAACTATATAATGGAAACTGCAAGAAGAGGGACATAGACGACAAAAATACATTACGAAGACTGTGCACTCTTTTAAAAATGAGCTAGAAGTTAGAGTGCCGATGAACACTGGTATCGATATGGAATATCAATATTGGAATTGGTATCTATCGGATCCTAATGATATGCATACCCCCTTATAATGAAGAATAGTCATACATTTCCAATACATATTTGTATAGTTATAAGACATTTGTGGATTTAACAAAAATAAGTCCTAAATATGTGTTAAGTTAATATTTTTCTTTTGAAAATTCAGGTCTTAAAATACCTTTCAAAAAAAGTTGCAGTTTTGAGCATTGCCATAAAAATTGTGATATTACAAGAACGTTTTTAAGAAATACAAAAGAAGTCATGCAAGTACGAGAAATCAATTATAAAATACAATACGATAATATAAAGTATATATGAAATTACGATATGGATAAATAAAAATAAATACAAAGATTTAATCAGAATAAAGTTGAAGAACGTGAACATTTTTTTAAACTTGAACATTCACAGGAAAAAACGTTGCAAAATTACAAAAAGGGCAAACGATAAATATCCAATAAATATCACAAGGGAAAAGTTAAAGTTGCAAAAATCAATCAATCAATCAATCAATCAATCAATCAATCAATGTTTATTTATATAGCCCTAAATCACAAGTGTCTCAAAGGGCTGCACAAGCCACAGCGACATCCTCGGTACAGAGCCCACATACGGGCAAGGAAAAACTCACCCCAGTGGGACGTCAATGTGAATGACTATGAGAAACCTTGGAGAGGACCGCATATGTGGGTACCCCCCCCCCCCCCTCTAGGGGAGACCGAAAGCAATAAAGACTTATAAAATAAAATAAATAAATAAATAAATACATAAATAAATAAATAATAATAAATAAATAAATAATAAAGACTTATTAAATAAGGACTTATTAAAATGGAAAATATTACGAGAATAAAAACCTAAAATTAAGAGAGGAAAAAAGTTGAAAAAGTGATTTTACCAGAATATTAAAAAATTGGAACATTCACAGAAAAATGTTTTTAAAGTTATAAAAGTAGTTACAAAATGTTGGGACTTTTTTTTATTTTGAAGTCACAAGACTAGAGTTGTAATGTTAAGAGAATAAAGTTGAATAAATATTACAAGGAAAGCGTGAACGTTGCAAAAAAAAATAAAAAAATACGTGGAGTACTTACTTGGAAGGAAGATCTAAAATAATTTAAAAATCATATTTATTTTTTATATTGTTTCTGTATTGGTTTTCTATTCATTTATTCTTTGTTTTTATTCAGTCATTGGTGTAGCATAATATTGTTTTTAATATTGTTTTTAATATTGTTTTCAACATGGCTGTGCAGCACTTTGGAAACATTCTTGTTGTGTAAATGTGCTATATAAATAAAGTGGATTGGATAAAATAACGAGGAGAATAAAAAACAAAACAAAAGTAAGTTATAAGAGAGTTGAGAAAAGAGAATAAAGAATCAATCTTACAAGAAAAAAGTAGCCCTATGATGAGAACGAATCTTTTCAGTGTGGCCTCAATACTCCTTGATGTCATAGCTGTGATGTGTGCTGTGCTTCTCTTTCCTTGCCCTTGAAACATTCACACTCTCATGTATTTCATGTGGATTTATCTACAGTGGAACCCGCTTATGTCAGTCACGCTTATGTTGACCACCTGCTTCTCCACCAAATCAACCACAATCCACTGTGTTCATCTAATGACTCTGAACTGCTCGCTTTTGTCCACATAACATTTGGGACCCAAAGCTGTGATTCCTATTTATTAAAAAAAAATGTCGACGTGTTGAAGCGTCCTAATTATCGCTTAGTGATGTGAAACGTCAACAGCAGCGTAACTAATGTGTAGTTACACTGCATTAAAAAACCTTGTTATTAGTAGTCAGAACACACAACACAATTACATCTGCAGCTACGTTGGATACACGTTTTAAATACCACAGATAAAATACAATACAAATATATACAGTACAGGACAAAAGTTTGGACACACCTTCTCATTCAATGCATTTTCTTTATTTTCACATGTGTCAAACTCAAGGCCCGGGGGCCAGATGTGGCCTGCCACTTCATTTTATTTGGCCCTCAAAAGCCTGGAAATAATATGTATCAATAAAGTACTGTAACTTTTATTACTAAATGTATTATTTCTTTCTATTTTGAGAGAACAACTAATATATGTACTCCATGTATTCGCAAACTATGTTAACTTAAATATATATATATATATATATATATATATATATATATATATATATATATATATATATATATATATATATATATATATATATATATATATATATATATATATATATATATATATATATATATATATATATATAAGTTAAATATATATATATATATATATATATATATATATATATATATATATATATATATATATATATATATATATATATATATATATTTAAGTTAACATAGTTAAAATAATTCTGACTTAATAAATTAAATAATCCATTTGGCATCAGATAAATACATAAAAATTATTTTGACCTAATAAATTAAATAATCCATTTGTCACAAAATAAATACATACAAAAATAAATATCTCTTAAAATAAAAATATGTCTGTCATTAGATAAAGACATTAACATAATTCTGACCTAGTAAATTAAATAATACATTTGTCACTAAATAAATACATAAAAAAAATAAAAATACTATGTACATTAAAAACTATGTTAACTTAAATATATATATATATATATATATATATATATATATATATATATATATATATATATGTATATATATATATATATATATATATATAAAATGTAATCGCAAACTATGTTAACTTATATATATATATATATATATATATATATATATATATATATATATATATATATATATATATATATATATATATATGTATATATATATATATATATATTTATAAAATGTAATCGCAAACTATGTTAACTTAAATATATATATATATATATATATATATATATATATATAAAATGTAATCGCAAACTATGTTAACTTAAATATATATATATATATATATATAAAATGTAATCACAAATTATGTTAACTTTAATATATATATATATATATATATATATATATATATATATATATATATATGTATGTATGTATGTATGTATATATATATATATATATATATATATATATATATATATATATATATATATATATATATATATATATATATATATAATAGTCTAATTATGCAAAATGATATCATCAAACATTCAAACCATTTTTTCAAAAGAAATAAATACTAATAATAATGATTTCAAAGCAAGTTATCCATCAAATTGTGCAATGTAAAAGTAGCAATAGATTTCATGGTGAAATTGTGAAATTTACTCTGGTTTTTACAGCATTTTACTGTGGTTTTTACAGCATTTTACAGCTTTTTTTTTTACTGTAATAAACTGTGGTGTCGTTTTGGCATTTACAGTAATACACCGGAAAAATCGAAAATAAAATAAACAAAAAAACTGGCAGCTCAGGTGCCAAAATTCTACTGTAAAATTGCAGTTTTTTGTATTTATAGTAAAAACACAAATGTACATTTTACAGTAATATTCTGGCAACTGAGCTGCCAGCTTTTTTTATTTTTTTTGTCGTTTTTTTTTTACCGCAAATCAATGACTGTAGATTTTTTCGGTGTATTACTGTAAATGCCAAAACGACACCACAGTTTATTACAGTAAAAAAAAAAGCTGTAAAATGTTGTAAAACTGGCAGCTCAGTTGCCAAAATTCTACTGTAAAATTGCAGTTTTTTTAAAAATTTATATTAAAAAAACAAATGTCAATTTTACAGTAAAATTCTGGCAACTGAGCTGCCAGTTTTTTAAATCTTTTTTTTAATTTTTCTTTTACCGCAAATAACTGGCAGCTCAGGTGCCAAAATTCTACTGTAAAATTGCAGGTATTTTTTATTTATAGTAAAAACACTAATGCAAATTTTGCAGTAAAATTCTGGCAACTGAGCTGCCAGTTATTTTTCTGTTTTTTTTTCTTCGTTTTTTTACCACAAATGAACAACTGTAGATGTTTTCCTTGTATTAGTGTAAATGCCAAAACGACACCACAGTTTATTACAGTAAAAAAAAAAGCTGTAAAATGCTGTACTGTTAAATTGCATTTTTTTTAATTTATAGTAAAAACACAAATGTACATTTTACAGTGTAATATTCTGGCAACTGAGCTGCCAGTTTTTTTTATTTTTTTGTCGTTTTTTTTTACCGCAAATCAACGACTGTAGATTTTATCGGGGTATTAGTGTAAATGCCAAAACGACACCACAGTTTATTACAGTAAAAAAAAGCTGTAAAATGCTGTAAAACTGGCAGCGCAGTTGCCAAAATTCTACTGTAAAATTGCATTTTTTTTTATTTATAGTAAAAACACAAATGTACATTTTACAGTAATATTCTGGCAACTGAGCTGCCAGTTTTTTTTATTTTTTTTGTCGTTTTTTTTTCTACCGCAAATCAACGACTGTATATTTTTTCGGTGTATTACTGTAAATGCCAAAACGACACCACAGTTTATTACAGTAAAAAAAAAAAGCTGTAAAATGTTGTAAAACTGGCAGCTCAGTTGCCAAAATTCTACTGTAAAATTGCAGTGTTTTTTATTTATAGTAAAAACACAAATGTACATTTTACAGTAATATTCTGGCAACTGAGCTGCCAGTTTTTTATCTTTTTTTAAATTTTTCTTTTACCGCAAATAACTGGCAGCTCAGGTGCCAAAATTCTGCTGTAAAATTGCATTTTTTATTTATTTATAGTAAAAACACAAATGCAAATTTTACAGTAAAATTCTGTCAACTGAGCTGCCAGTTATTTTTCCGTTTTTTTCCCCGTTTTTTTTTACCACAAATCAACAACTGTAGATTTTTTCCTTGTATTAGTGTAAATGCCAAAACGACACCAAAGTTTATTACAGTAAAAAAAAGCTGTAAAATGCTGTAAAACTGGCAGCTCAGTTGCCAAAATTCTACTGTAAAATTGCAGTTTTTTTTAATTTATATTAAAAAAACAAATTTCAATTTTACAGTAAAATTCTGGCAACTGAGCTGCCAGTTTTTTTTATCTTTTTTTAAATTGTTCTTTTACCGCAAATAACTGGCAGCTCAGGTGCCAAAATTCTACTGTAAAATTGCAGTTTTTTTTATTTATAGTAAAAACACAAATGTAAATTTTACAGTAAAATTCTGTCAACCGAGCTGCCAGTTATTTTTCTGTTTTTTTCCCGTTTTTTTTTACCACAAATCAACAACTGTAGATGTTTTCCTTGTATTAGTTTAAATGCCAAAACGACACCACAGTTTATTACAGTAAAAAAAAAAAGCTGTAAAATGTTGTAAAACTGGCAGCTCAGTTGCCAAAATTCTACTGTAAAATTGCAGTTTTTTTTAAATTTATATTAAAAAAACAAATGTCAATTTTACAGTAAAATTCTGGCAACTGAGCTGCCAGTTTTTTATCTTTTTTAAAATTTTTCTTTTACCGCAAATCAACGACTGTAGATTTTTTCGGTGTGTTACTGTAAATGCCAAAACGACACCACAGTTTATTAAAGTAAAAAAAAGCTGTAAAATGCTGTAAAAACCAGAGTAAATTTCCCAATTTGACCATGAAATCTATTGCTACTTTTAGATTGCACAATTTGATGGATAACTTCCCTCGAAATCATTATTATTAGTATTTATTTCTATTGAAAAAATGGTTTGAATGTTTGATAATATAATTTTGCGTAATTAAACAATATTTAAGTTAACATCATTTGCGAATACATGGAGTACATATATTTGTTTTTCTCCCAAAATAGAAATAAATAATACATTTAGTAAGAAAAGTTACAGTACTTTATTGATACATATATTATTTCCAGGTTTTCGAGGGCCAAATAAAATGAAGTGTTTTTTTACCATAAAAATCGCAATACTGTTTTTCCATTTACAGTAATACACACTACATTTTGAAGTGAACTGTGCCAGCAACTTGAGGGTTCCAGGTTCGATCCCCGCTTCCGCCATCCTAGTCACTGCCGTTGTGTCCTTGGGCAAGACGCTTTACCCACCTGCTCCCAGTGCCACCCACACTGCTTAAAATGTAACTTAGATATTGGGTTTCACTATGTAAAGCGCTTTGAGTCACTAGAGAAAAGCGCTATATAAATATAATTCACATTTTATCCATCAAATTGTGCAATGTAAAAGTAGCAATAGATTTCATGGTGAAATTGTGAAATTTACTGTGGTTTTTACAGCATTTTACTGTGTTTTTTTTACAGATTTATTTACTGTAATAAACTATGGTGCTGTTTTGGCACTTACAGTAATAAACCGAAAATATATGCCGTTTTTAATTTGCGGTAAAAAAATAAAAAAAAATAAAAAAATTGCAGCTCAGGTGCCAAAATTCTACTGTAAAATTGCAGTATTTTTTTTATTTACAGTAAAAAAAAGGAAGTACATTTTACAGTAAAAATTCTGTCAACTGAGCTGCATTTTTTTTTTTTACCATTTACAGTAATATACACTACATTTTGAGGTGAAATTATTGCAACTGACCATATTTTTTTTACATTTTAGTTTTTAAAAAATCTGCTAATAAAATGCATTAAAAAATGTAATAATAATATTCGCTGTTGGAAACGGCCCTCTGGGGCCAAACATAACTGCGACGTGGCCCCCGGTGAAAACCACTTTGACACCTCTGTTGTAGATTGTCACTGAAGGCATCAAAACTATAAATGAACACATGTTGGAGTTATGTACTTAACAGAAAAAAAAGGTGAAATAACTGAAAACATGTTTTATATTCTAGTTTCTTAAAAAAAAATAGTCATGTTTTGCACACTCTTGGCATTCTCTCCATGAGCTGAAATGGTTTTCACTTCACAGGTGTCATGGTTTTGATGCCTTCAGCGACAATCTACAATGTAAATAGTCATGGAAATAAAGAAAACTCATTGAAATGGAAAAGGTGTGTCCATACTTTTGGCCTGTACTGTAATACGTACGTCATATATACATAATATACATTACAAACAGAAGAAAACAGAACAAATGTGCAGAAAATGAATGCACTGAATGGCAAAAGTCACTAGTAAATGTGCAAGCAACGCCTGGTTTCGATTTAGTTTATGCCGACAACTGCTTTTGTCGACGCCACTGTCGACATAAACGTGTTCCACTGTAGCGTAGAGCTTTTTATGACGACTAAAACTTAAAAGTGTGGTGATTCCGTTGTGTGACGTTTCCACGTAAGCTCGCGTTCACGTCCAGCGATGACTTATGGCCATTAAAGCAATCAATATATATATATATATATATATATATATATATATATATATATATATCATGTAAAAAGTATGTGTTCTGCACACGAGTGTCATACACAAATATTATTTCCAAATAGAACCACAGGATGGATCTGTGTGGTCTTTACAAGAAGATGACATAACTGCATTGTACTTTGCACTGCACATATACTCAAAAAGCAGCTGTGGATAAAATATTCCCCTGCTGTGAGATGTTGCATGATGTTGCTGGTGTACAACATCTGCTGCTAATAGAAATGCTAATGAAAAAGGCATTTTTTCCCATTGCCATAAACTGCATTACATACTGATTAGAGTACCGATGAATACTGGTATCGATAAGGAATATCAATATTGGTATTGGTATCTGTCGAATCCCTACTTATAATGAAGCATAGCCGTACTTTTCCAAGAAATATTTGTACGGTTACAAGAAATTTGTGGATTTAAAAAAAGAAAAAAAAAATAGTCCTAAATATTTGTAAAGTTAATGCATTTATTTTGAAAAATCAGGTCTTAAAATACCTTTCAAAAAAAGTGGCAGTTTTGAGCATTGTCATAAAAATTTAAAGGAAATAAAGACTTGCGATATTCCGTTTTTAAGAAATACAAAAAAAAAAAGTGAGAAATCAATGGTAAAATACAATACGATAATACACTGTACACTGCAAAAAGTCAGTGTTCAAAAACAAAATGAGGGGTATTTTATTTGAACTAAGCAAAATTATCTGCCAATAGAACAAGAAAATTCGGCTTGTCAAGACTTCCCAAAACAAGTAAAATTAGCTAACCTCAATGAACCCCAAAAATACCTTAAAATAAGTATATTCTCACTAATAACAAGTGCACTTTTCTTGGTAGAAAAAAATGAGACCTTTTTGCTCAATATGTTCAAAAATATTCTTAAATGAAGTAAATGTTAGTGCCATTATCTTGACATAATGATATGCGCTCGGCATTACATTACTTGAAACCAGCAAACTTATACTAAAAACTAGTTTATTTTTCTTAATGGAAAGGAAGCAGTTAAGAATATATTTCTTAACTGCGAGAGATAATTTAGGACCAAAACACTTAAAACAAGTAAAACACTCTAACATAAAATCTGCTTGGTGAGAGGAATGATCTTATCAGACAGAAAATAAGCAAATATCACCCTTATCTGAGATATTTAATCTTACTTAGATTTCACTTTTTGCAGTGTAAGCATTGTCATAAAAAATAGAGAAAAAAAGACTTGTGATACTACACGAACGTTTTTAAGAAATACCAAGAAAGTGTGAGAAATCAATGATAAAATACAATGCGATAATACACTGTACACTGCAAAAAGTCAGTGTTCAAAAACAAAAACAAAAAAATACAAAAATGAGGGGTATTTTATTTGAACTAAGCAAAATTATCTGCCAATAGAACAAGAAAATTCGGCTTGTCAAGATTTTCCAAAACAAGTAAAATTAGCTAACCTCAATGAATGCAAAAACACCTTAAAATAAGTATATTCTCACTAATAACAAGTGCACTTTTCTGGGTAGAAAAAAAAAGAGACCTTTTTGCTCAATATGTTGAAAAATATTCTTAAATGAAGTAAATGCTAGTGCCATTATCTTGACATAATGATATTTTTGTTCATCCTTGAAATAAGAAATGATTACTTTAAAAAAGTAGTTTTATACTTGTGAGTGTTGATGACACAGCTTTGCAACACTTGATATTCTAGTTTCAAGCAAGTTTTACTCAATATAGGTCATAACATCTCAGCAACAAGCTGTAATATCTTACTGAGATCATTTAGGACCAAAACCCTTAAAACAAGTAAAACACTCTAACATAAAATCTGCTTAGTGAGAAAAAATTATCTTATCAGACAGAAAATAAGCAAATATCACCCTTTGGTCGGGGGGTCGGGCTGTATATATGCGCACTAATTGACTGAAAGAGCACGCACTTGACGCGATGATGTCATGTTATCCATGGAAAAATGCATTTTTAGACAATATGATTTGCCTGAGCGGCTAGGAGACCCCGAGAGTAACAAGATGTTGTCTTGTTGCCTTTCCATTAAGAACAATAAACTAGTTTTTAGTATAAGTTTGCTGGTTTCAAGAAATGTAATGCCGAGCGCATATCATTATGTCAAGATAATGGCACTAGCTTTTACTTCATTTAAGAATATTTTTCAACATATTGAGCAAAAAGGTATCTTTTTTTTTTCTACCAAGAAAAGTGCACTTGTTATTAGTGAGAATATACTTATTTTAAGGTGTTTTTGGGTCCATTGAGGTTAGCTAATTTTACTTTTTTTTGGAAAGTCTTGACAAACCAAATATTCTTGTTCTATTGGCAGATAATTTTGCTTAGTTCATATAAAACACCCCTAATTAGGGACCGAATGTCCCTTTGGGACAGAGGACCCTATTGAATTTCTAGCGTTTTATTATTTCTTTATTATTATACCGCCGCCTCTTTGAGCTGTAATTTGACCTGCAAATTGCAATCTAATCAAAAAACCAAACCCCAAAACTAGGGATGTCCGATAATGGCTTTTTGCCGATATTCCGATATTGTCCAACTCTTTAATTACCGATACCGATATTAACCGATATATGCAGTCGTGGAATTAACACATTGTTATGCCTAATTTGGACAACCATGTATGGTGAAGATAAGGTACTTTTAAAAAAAAAAAAAAAAAATAAGATAACTAAATTAAAAACATTTTCTTGAATAAAAAAGAAAGTAAAACAATATAAAAACAGTTACATAGAAACTAGTAATGAATGAAAATGAGTCAAATTAACTGTTAAAGGTTAGTACTATTAGTGGACCAGCAGCACGCACAATCATGTGTGCTTACGGACTGTATCCCTTGCAGACTGTATTGATATATATTGATATATAATGTAGGAAGCAGAATATTGATAACAGAAAGAAATGGGGGGAGGGAGGTTTTTTGGGTTGGTGCACTAATTGTAAGTGTATCTTGTGTTTTTTATGTTGATTTAATAAAAAAAATAAAAATAAAATAAAAAAAACCCGATACAGATAATAAAAAAAACGATACCGATAATTTACGATATTACATTTTAACGCATTTATCCCTACCCAAAACTTTGGGTAGGACATCCCTTCCCAAAACTCAAAATTGTGCTCTAGCGCCCCCTAGGAAGAAAACACAGACAAAACTGCCTGTGACTTCCAGTAGGAATGTCGTAGAGACATGAAACAAAAACCTCTATGTAGGTCTCACTTAGACCTATATTTCATTTTAACGCATTTATCGGCCGATAATATCGGCAGGCCGATATTATCGGACATCCCTACCCAAAACTCAAAATTGTGCTCTAGCGCCCCCTAGGAAGAAAACACAGACAAAACTGCCTGTGACTTCCAGTGGGAATGTCGTAGAGACATGAAACAAAAAACTCTATGTAGGTCTCACTTAGACCTATATTTCATACACTGACAACCCCCCAGCAAAAATCAACAGGAAGTTTGCAATTCCCCCTTCAAAACAAAAGTTGGGTCAAAACAGTCACCTTTTTTGTAAACATTATCTCCTCTGAGCGCGTTTGTCGTGTCGGCTTCAAACTAGCACCGGAGAGAGATTGAACCCTTCTGATTAAAAGTTGATGAAAGAGTTTTAATTACTGCTCCGGTTTGGATTTTATGAGCCTTCAAAGTCGGTCCCGTCCATCGCTGCTTGCAGCTTTAATTTTTGTTTTGTTTTTTTTTTCTCGTTTTTGAACACTGACTTTTTGCAGCGCATATGAAATCATGAGATGGATACATTGAAATATGAAAATCAGAATAACGTAAATAGTCATGAAAACAAAGGAAACGCATTGAAATGAGAAGAAGTGCCCGATCAAGTGACAAGTCGCGAAAACGCCCGATATCTTGACGATTTCAGAAAAGATATCGATTAAAGCATCTGCAAATGCGTTCGGATCGATGCTCCGCTCAGGCGGCATCAATCTCAATGGCTTTTGCGTAACACATTTCCTCTCCTTGGTTTCATTTTGCCTGTTTTGTGCGTGTGGCCTGGGTGTTGTTTGTTCAGATGCATCATTTCTGGCATGCTTGCAATTGTGGCTTTTTTTTTTCCCCCATGGAAAAAAAGCCATCTTGGTGGCATCTCTCATGACATCACGACTCTCTGGCCCTGATCTTCAGTCAGCTGCCACACCCTGAATGCTGGTTTCGCCTCGCTTCCCCTTTTTGGAGGATTTTTTATTTTTTATTTTTTTGCTTTTGCTTCGCCTGCTTGCTTGTTTGTCTCGGGTTTGTCTGCTTGTCTCTCACAGTAACGTAACGCTGTGGTCATTTACCAGTGGTGTTTGTCGTCCATTGTCATACACTATATTGCCAAAAGTATTTGGCCACCCATCCAAATGATCAGAATGGTGTATAAAATCAAGCATTTAGGCATGGAGACTGTTTCTACAAACATTTGTGCAAGAATGGGCCGCTTTCAGTGATTTCCAGCGTGGGAACTGTCATAGGATGCCACCTGTGCAACAAATCCAGTCGTGAAATTTCCTCGCTCTTAAATATTCCAAAGTCAACTGTCGGCTTTATTATAAGAAAATGTGGGGATGAACTTGACTGGCCTGCTCAGAGTCCTGACCTGAACCCGGAAAAAATACAAAGAAACAGCGAGAGCAACTAAATTAACATAAATAACAGACAGACAACAGTTAGCTACATAAACAGTATAAATGTTTCCACAAACATTTGTGAAAAAATGGGCCGCTTTCAGTGATTTCCAGCGTGGGAACTGTCATAGGATGCCACCTGTGCAACAAATCCAGTCATGAAATTTCCTCGCTCTTAAATATTCCAAAGTCAACTGTCGGCTTTATTATAAGAAAATGTGGGGATGAACTTGACTGGCCTGCTCAGAGTCCTGACCTGATCCCGAAAAAAAAAAGAAACAAACAGCGAGAGCAACTAAATTAACATAAATAACAGACAGACAACAGTTAGCTACATAAATAGTAATAATGTTTCCACAAACATTTGTGAAAAAATGGGCCGCTTTCAGTGATTTCCAGCGTGGGAACTGTCATAGGATGCCACCTGCGCAACAAATCCAGTCGTGAAATGTCCTCGCTCTTAAATATTCCAAAGTCCAACTGTCGGCTTTATTATGAGAAAATGTGGGGATGAACTTGACTGGCCTGCCCCGAGTCCTGACCTCGAAAAAAAACAAACAAACAGCGAGAGCAACTAAATCAACATAAATAACAGACAGACAACAGTTAGCTATATTAACGGTAATAATGTTTCCACAAACATTTGTGAAAAAATGGGCCGCTTTCAGTGATTTCCAGCATGGGAACTGTCATAGGATGCCACCTGTGCAACAAATCCAGTCGTGAAATGTCCTCGCTCTTAAATATTCCAA
The DNA here is from genome assembly GCF_033978785.1 of Entelurus aequoreus. NCBI lineage: Eukaryota > Metazoa > Chordata > Actinopteri > Syngnathiformes > Syngnathidae > Entelurus > Entelurus aequoreus. The sequence continues at coordinate 9,107,144 of NC_084739.1, read as the reverse complement.
AGTCCAACTGTCGGCTTTATTATAAGAAAATGCGGGGATGAACTTGACTGGCCTGCTCGGAGTCCTGACCTGAACCCGAAAAAAAAACAAAAACAGTGAGAGCAACTAAATTAACATAAATAGCAGACAGACAACAGTTAGCTACATAAACAGTAATAATGTTTCCACAAACATTTGCGAAAAAATGGGCCGCTTTCAGTGATTTCCAGCGTGGGAACTGTCATAGGATGCCACCTGTGCAACAAATCCAGTCGTGAAATGTCCTCGCTCTTAAATATTCCAAAGTCCAACTGTCGGCTTTATTTAAATGTGGGGATGAACTTGACTGGCCTGCTCAGAGTCCTGACCTTAACACGAAAAAAAACTAACAAACATCGAGAGCAACTAAATTAACATAAAAAACAGACAGATAAAAGTTAGCTACATAAACAGTAATAATGTTTCCACAAACATTTGTGAAAAAATGGGCCGCTTTCAGTGATTTCCAGCGTGGGAACTGTCATAGGATGCCACCTGTGCAACAAATCCAGTCGTGAAATTTCCTCGCTCTTAAATATTCCAAATTCAACTGTCGGCTTTATTATAAGAGAATGCGGGGATGCACTTGACTGGCCTGCTCAGAGTCCTGACCTGAACCCGAAAAAAAAACAACCAAACAGCGAGAGCAACTAAATTAACATAAATAACAGACAGACAACAGTTAGCTACATAAACAGTAATAATGTTTCCACAAACATTTGTGAAAAAATGGGCCGCTTTCAGTGATTTCCAGCGTGGGAACTGTCATAGGATGCCACATGTGCAACAAATCCAGTCGTGAAATTTCCTCGCTCTTAAATATTCCAAAGTCCAACTGTCGGCTTTATTATAAGAGAATGCGGGGATGAACTTGACTGGCCTGCTCAGAGTCCTGACCTTAACACGAAAAAAAACTAACAAACATCGACAGCAACTAAATTAACATAAATAACAGACATATAAAAGTTAGCTACATAAACAGTAATAATGTTTCCACAAACATTTGTGAAAAAATGGGCCGCTTTCAGTGATTTCCAGCGTGGGAACTGTCATAGGATGCCACCTGTGCAACAAATCCAGTCGTGAAATTTCCTCGCTCTTAAATATTCCAAAGTCCAACTGTCGGCTTTATTATAAGAAAATGCGGGGATGAAGTTGACTGGCCTGCACAGAGTCCTGACCTGAACCCGAAAAAAACCAAACAAACAGCGAGAGCAACTAAATCAACATAAATAACAGACAGACAACAGTTAGCTATATAAACAGTAATAATGTTTCCACAAACATTTGTGAAAAAATGGGCCGCTTTCAGTGATTTCCAGCGTGGGAACTGTCATAGGATGCCACCTGTGCAACAAATCCAGTCGTGAAATGTCTTTTATTATAAGAAAATGTGGGGATGGACTTGACTGGCCTGCACAGAGTCCTGACCTGAATCCGAAAAAAACCAAACAAACAGCGAGAGCAACTAAATTAACATAAATAGCAGACTGACAACAGTTAGCTACATAAACAGTAATAATGTTTCCACAAACATTTGTGCAAGAATGGGCCGCTTTCAGTGATTTCCAGCGTGGGAACTGTCATAGGATGCCACCTGTGCAACAAATTCAGCCGTGAAATGTCCTCGCTCTTAAATATTCCAAAGTCAACTGTCGGCTTTATTATAAGAGAATGCGGGGATGGACTTGACTGGCCTGCTCAGAGTCCTGACCTGAACCCGAAAAAACAAAAAACAAACAGCGAGAGCAACTAAATTAACATAAATAGCAGACAGACAACAGTTAGCTACATAAACAGTAATAATGTTTACACAAACATTTGTGCAAGAATGGGCCGCTTTCAGTGATTTCCAGCGTGGGAACTGTCATAGGATGCCACCTGTGCAACAAATCCAGTCGTGAAATTTCCTCGCTCTTAAATATTCCAAAGTCCAACTGTCGGCTTTATTATAAGAAAATGCGGGGATGAAGTTGACTGGCCTGCACAGAGTCCTGACCTGAACCCGAAAAAAAACCAAACAAACAGCGAGAGCAACTAAATCAACATAAATAACAGACAGACAACAGTTAGCTATATAAACAGTAATAATGTTTCCACAAACATTTGTGAAAAAATGGGCCGCTTTCAGTGATTTCCAGCGTGGGAACTGTCATAGGATGCCACCTGCGCAACAAATCCAGTCGGGAAATGTCCTCGCTCTTAAATATTCCAAAGTCCAACTGTCGGCTTTATTTAAATGTGGGGATGAACTTGACTGGCCTGCTCAGAGTCCTGACCTTAACACGAAAAAAAACTAACAAACAGCGAGAGCAACTAAATTAACATAAATAACAGACAGATAAAAGTTAGCTACATAAACAGTAATAATGTTTCCACAAACATTTGTGCAAGAATGGGCCGCTTTCAGTGATTTCCAGCGTGGGAACTGTCATAGGATGCCACCTGTGCAACAAATCCAGTCGTGAAATGTCCTTTATTATAAGAAAATATGGGGATGAACTTGACTGGCCTGCTCAGAGTCCTGACCTGAACCCGAAAAAAAAAAAAAAAACAGCGAGAGCAACTAAATCAACATAAATAGCAGACAGACAACAGTTAGCTACATAAACAGTAATAATGTTTCCACAAACATTTGTGCAAGAATGGGCCGCTTTCAGTGATTTCCAGCGTGGGAACTGTCATAGGATGCCACCTGTGCAACAAATCCAGTCGTGAAATGTCCTCGCTCTTAAATATTCCAAAGTCCAACTGTCGGCTTTATTTAAATGTGGGGATGAACTTGACTGGCCTGCTCAGAGTCCTGACCTTAACACGAAAAAAAACTAACAAACATCGAGAGCAACTAAATTAACATAAATAACAGACAGACAACAGTTAGCTACATAAATAGTAATAATGTTTCCACAAACATTTGTGAAAAAATGGGCCGCTTTCAGTGATTTCCAGCGTGGAACTGTCATAGGATGCCACCTGTGCAACAAATCCAGTCGTGAAATGTCCTCGCTCTTAAATATTCCAAAGTTCAACTGTCGGCTTTATTATAAGAGAATGCGGGGATGGACTTGACTGGCCTGCTCAGAGTCCTGACCTGAACCCGAAAAAAAACAAACAAACAGCGGGAGCAACTAAATTAACATAAATAACAGACAGACAACAGTTAGCTACATAAATAGTAATAATGTTTCCACAAACATTTGTGGAAAAAATGGGCCGCTTTCAGTGATTTCCAGCGTGGGAACTGTCATAGGATGCCACCTGTGCAACAAATCCAGTCGTGAAAGTTCCTCGCTCTTAAATATTCCAGAGTCCAACTGTCGGCTTTATTTAAATGTGGGGATGAACTTGACTGGCCTGCTCAGAGTCCTGACCTGAACCCGAAAAAAAAAAAAAAAAACAGCGAGAGCAACTAAATTAACATAAATAGCAGACAGACAACAGTTAGCTACATAAACAGTAATAATGTTTCCACAAACATTTGTGCAAGAATGGGCCGCTTTCAGTGATTTCCAGCGTGGGAACTGTCATAGGATGCCACCTGTGCAACAAATCCAGTCGTGAAATGTCCTCGCTCTTAAATATTCCAAAGTCCAACTGTCGGCTTTATTATTAGAAAATGCGGGGATGAATCGTCGCTTTCTCCCTCCGAATCTCTCTCGCTGCATTGAAAACAATAGGAAAATGTGAGCAGCCTTTCCTCCGGTGACGTCACGCTACTTCCGGTACGACCAAAAGTTGCGGACTTTATCGTCGTCGTTCTATACTAAATCCTTTCAGCAAAAATACGGCAATATCGCGAAATGATCAAGTATGACACATAGAATAGATCTGCTATCCCCGTTTAAATAAGAACATTTCATTTCAGTAGGCCTTTGAACAGTTTACTTACAGACGTATCTTTTCCAAGGCTTGTAAGTAGGGATGTCCGATAATGGCTTTTTGCCGATATCCGATATTCCGATATTGTCCAACTCTTTAATTACCGATATCAACCGGTACCGATATCAACCGATATATGCAGTCGTGGAATTAACACATTACTATGCCTAATTTGGACAACCAGGTATGGTGAAGATAAGGTACTTTTTAAAAAAATTAGTAAAATAAGATAAATAAATTAAAAACATTTTCTTGAATAAAAAAGAAAGTACAACAATATAAAAACAGTTACATAGAAACTAATAATGAATGAAAATGAGTAAAATTAACTGTTAAAGGTTAGTACTATTAGTGGAGCAGCAGCACGCACAATCATGTGTGCTTACGGACTGTATCCCTTGCAGACTGTATTGATATATATTGATATATAATGTAGGAACCAGAATATTCATAACAGAAAGAAACAACCCTTTTGTGTGAATGAGTGTAAATGGGGGAGGGAGGTTTTTTGGGTTGGTGCACTAATTGTAAGTGTATCTTGTGTTTTTTATGTTGATTTAATAAAAAAAATTAAAAAAAATAAATAAAAAAAAATAAAAAACGATACCGATAATTTCCGATATTACATTTTAACGCATATATCACATCTCTACTTGTAAGAGCTAACACAACTTGTCCACTTCTCAATTGTCTCATGAACTGAACTGACATCGTCGACCCGGAAGTGGCCGGACTAATGACGCGTAGTATTTTCGTATTGCCACAAGGTGTCAGTAAGAGTCTACAATCAAATGGGCATAAACATTGCCCCATTTGGGATTCGTTCCCAGGGATTCGAATAAAGAACCAACTCTTTTTCTTTACTACAGTGGTCTCGATAACGGGTACCGGTTCTCAAAAAAACGGGTTTCGAGCATCATCCTTATATGTGAGTCAAGGCAGGTGGCCGAATACTTTTGGCAATATAGTGTATCTTCCTTTCCCCCTCGTAGCTCAAACCTTATTGATATTCAGCACACAGATTCATTCCAATGCAATTCTCATTTTCTGTCTTGTAATATGCATCTTCCTCCTCTCTTCCCCCTATTTCCAGCCAAGAGAGAAAAAAAACACGAGCCTTTCTTCAACAATGTTTTTTCCCCCCCGAATAAGATTGATGAAATGTTATGTTTGGCCCCGCAACCTCCATGCAGGCTCTCAAATGGGTGCTGAGAGAAGTCCTTGTCAAACCTGAGCATACTTTTCACCCGCACACTTTATTTTCTCTTCTCCGCAGCTTTTTTCCCCCCCCCCTCTGTCGTTCCGTCCACACATGTGGTAACCATCACGGCATCCTTCCCGCGCGTACGCATTTAGACGTGTTTACGTGTTTGTACGCACGGCCTAAACAAAAGTGTATCAGCAAAAAAATAAGATGGCGAGATTGCAAGCATGTGACTGATTACTTGCGATGAGGTCACCAGACACTGTCGAGTATTAAAGAAAGACACCGTGATGTAATCTTCCTTGATGGAAATTACCTTTCATGGCTTGTGTACAGTTTGTTGATAAAACAATGACGAGCGTCGCGTTCAGTCGGCGCCGCCGTGTTTTCCATTACGGCTTTCGTTTGAGGGGTTGGCACACAATTTAAGCGTGGATTCCAACATATACCTACTGATTTTTGTTTTTTTGTCATAGCCAAAACTATAATAAATGTTTGAAAAGTTTATTTTCAACTTTTGGTTTAGGTTGCTTTTTTAAAATCAACAAATCTAGTTTCCTTAACCTCTTAAGGCCAAACTTTTACACTTTTTTTCTCCCAAATTCCATTGTACGTTATATTCTTCTGACACCACCAGATGGCAGTATAAATGTCCACATATGTGGCCATAAGACCCCAATTCTGTAGTGTACACAATTTTGTAAATAAGAGCTAAAAGGTGCTGTTTGAAAAGTGTATTTTCTACTTTGGTTTAGCTTGCTTTTTTAAAATCAACAAATCTAGTTTCCTTAACCTCTTATAGCCCAAGCTGTTTTGTTTACATGCTTTTTTTTTATTTCTCTTTGCTATTTGGGCTTATTGGACCCTAATTAGAATAAAAACTAAGAATCATCTTTTTATGTACTTAGTCCATAAGTACACAAATGTGTACTTCATGTTTAGTGACATGCTAATTCTTATTTTTACACTTTTTTTTCTCCCAAATTCCATTGTATGTTATACTCTTCTGACACCACCAGATGGCAGTATAAATGTCCACATAAGTGGCCATAAGACCCCAATTCAGTCGTGTACACAATTTTGGAAATAAGAGTTAAAAGGTGCTGTTTGAAAAGTGTATTTTCTACTTTTGGTTTAGCTTGCTTTTTTGAAATCAACAAATCTAGTTTCCTTAACCTCTTAAGCCCCAAGCTGTTTGTTTACATGCTCTTTTTTTTTTTATTTCTCTTTGCTATTTGGGCTTATTGGACCCTAATTAGAATAAAAACTAAGAATCATCTTTTTATGTACTTAGTCCATAAGTACACAAACGTGTACTTCATGTTTAGTGACACGCTAATTCTTATTTTTACACTTTTTTTTTTTTCCAAATTCCATTGTTTGTTATACTCTTCTGACACCACCAGATGGCAGTATAAATGTCCACATAAGTGGCCATAAGACCCCAATTCAGTAGTGTACACAATTTTGGAAATAAGAGCTAAAAAATGCTGTTTGAAAAGTGTATTTTCTACTTTTGGTTTAGCTTGCTTTTTTAAAAATCAACAAATCTAGTTTCCTTAACCTCTTATAGCGCAAGCTGTTTGTTTACATGCTTTGTTTTATTTCTCTTTGCTATTTGGGCTTATTGGACCCTAATTAGAATAAAAACTAAGAATCATCTTTTAATATGATGTACTTAGTCCATAAGTACACAAACGTGTACTTCATGTTTAGTGACACGGTAATTCTTATTGTTACACTTTTTTTCTTCCAAATTCCATTGTTTGTTATACTCTTCTGACACCACCAGATGGCAGTATAAGTGTCCACATAAGCGGCCATAAGACCCCAATTCAGTAGTGTACAAAATTTTGGAAATAAGAGCTAAAAGGTGCTGTCCACGCATGTGGCCACTAAGCCTTTAAAGCAGTGGTCCCCAAACTTTTCGAATCGGGGGGCCGCATTGGGTTAAAAAAATGTGGCCAGGGGCTGGGCTGTATATATATATATATATATATATATATATATATATATATATATATATATATATATATATATATATATATATATATATATATATATATATATATATATATATATATATATATATATATATACATACATATATATATAACTAATCAATTAAAATCGATTATAAAAATAGTTGGCGATTAATTTAGTCATCGATTCGTTGGATCTATGCTATGCACATGCGCAGAGGCAATTTTTTAATTTAATTTTTTTAATTTAATTTTATTTTTTTTAAATTTTTTATAAACCTTTATTTATAAAGTGCAACATGTACAAACAGCTGAGAAACAATAATCAAAATAAGTATGGTGCCAGTATGCTGTTTTTTTTCCAATAAAATACTGGAAAGGATAGAAATGTAGTTTGTCTCTTTTATCCGATTATTAATCGATCAATCGAAGCAATAATCGACAGATTAATCGATTAGCAAATTAATCGTTAGTTGCAGCCCTAATATATATATATATATATATATATATATATATATATATATATATATATATATATATATATATATATATATATATATATATATATATATATATATATAATATATATATATATATATATATATATATATATATATATATATATATATATATATATATATATATATATATATATATATATATATATATTTACAAATTAAGGCCTTTTTTCGTTCATTACCCCAGTACAATGTTTACATGTCATGACTAAGCTAAGGATTAGAGCAGTAGCGAGCGTTTTTTTTGTGTGTGTGTTTGTTGCAGACATTTAAGCTCTCTTGGTTTCACTTTCTTCCCAATCACCATCCTGGATGTTTCCCTCTCATTGCATGTTTTTGACTGCATGATTTGTGTACTGCCCGCTTGCACTCCATGTGATTGTATCAATAATATTTTATTCTTTTAATGGATGTAAATGTTTTTACTATAAGACTGTTAATTGTACAGGTTTTTTCTCTCATGTGATTTAGTTTGGCGGTTCACTGGCTTGATATGTATTGCAATGCTCTTTCTTAAATGTTTTGATTCAATGGTTTCTTGTATTATATTATTATTGTACTTGGTGGTCAAAAGTTGACATACACTTGTAAAGAACATAATGTCATGGCTGTCTTGAGTTTCCAATCATTTCAACAACTTTTTTTGTGATAGAGTGATTGGAGCACATACTTGTTGCTCACAAAAAAAACATTCATGAAGTTTGGTTCTTTTATGAATTTATTATGGGTCTACTGAAAATGTGAGCAAATGTGCTGGGTCAAAAGTATACATACAGCAATGTTAATATTTGCTTACATGTCCCTTGGCAAGTTTACCTGCAATAAGGCGCTTTTGGTAGCCATCCACAAGCTTCTGGTGGAATTTTTGACCACTCCTCTTGACAAAATTGGTGCAGTTCAGCTAAATGTGTTGGTTTTCTGACATGGACTTGTTTCTTCAGCATTGTCCACATGTTTAAGTCAGGACTTTGGAAAGGCCATTCTAAAACTTTTTAATTCTAGCCTGATTTAGTTGACCACAGAACTTTCCTCCAGAAGGTTTTATCTTTGTCCTTGTGATGTCAGATGAAACAAAAATTGAGCTGTTTGGCCACAATACCCAGCAATATGTTTGGAAGAGAAAAGGTGGGGCCTTTAATCCCAGGAACACCATCCCTACTTTCAAGCACGGTGGTGGTAGTATTATGCTCTGGGCCTGTTTTGCTGCCAATGGAACTGGTGCTTTACAGAGAGTAAACTATGGACTGGACTCTCACTATTATGTTGGATCCAGTATGAACTGGACTCTCACTATTATGTTAGATCCACTATGGACTGGATTCTCACTATTATGTTAGATCCACTATGGACTGGACTCTCACACTATTATGTTAGATCCACTATGGACTGGACTCTCACACTATTATGTTAGATCCACTATGGACTGGACTCTCACTGTTATGTTAGATCCACTATGGACTGGACTCTCACTGTTACGTTAGATCCACTATGGACTGGACTCTCACTAGTATGTTAGATCCACTATGGACTGGACTCTCACTATTACGTTAGATCCACTATGGACTGGACTCTCACTATTATGTTAGATCCACTATGGACTGGACTCTCACTATTATGTTAGATCCACTATGGACTGGACTCTCACTATTACGTTAGATCCACTATGGACTGGACTCTCACAATATTATGTTAGATCCACTATGGACTGGACTCTCACAATATTATGTTAGATCCACTATGGACTGGACTCTCACTATTATGTTAGATCCACTATGGACTGGACTCTCACTATTATGTTAGATCCACTATGGACTGGACTCTCACTATTATGTTAGATCCACTATGGACTGGACTCTCACTATTACGTTAGATCCACTATGGACTGGACTCTCACTATTACGTTAGATCCACTATGGACCGGACTCTCACTATTACGTTAGATCCACTATGGACTGGACTCTCACTAGTATGTTAGATCCACTATGGACTGGACTCTCACTATTACGTTAGATCCACTATGGACTGGACTCTCACTATTATGTTAGATCCACTATGGACTGGACTGTCACTATTATGTTAGATCCACTATGGACTGGACTCTCACAATATTATGCTCGATCCACTATGGACTGGACTGTCACAATATTATGTTAGATCCACTATGGACTGGACTCTCACTGTTATGTTAGATCCACTATGGACTGGACTCTCACTATTATGTTAGATCCACTATGGACTGGACTCTCACTGTTATGTTAGATCCACTATGGACTGGACTCTCACACTATTATGTTAGATCCACTATGGACTGGACTCTCACTGTTATGTTAGATCCACTATGGACTGGACTCTCACTATTATGTTAGATCCACTATGGACTGGACTCTCACACTATTATGTTAGATCCACTATGAACTGGACTCTCACTATTATGTTAGATCCACTATGGACTGGACTCTCACTATTATGTTAGATCCACTATGGACTGGACTCTCACTATTATGTTAGATCCACTATGGACTGGACTCTCACTATTATGTTAGATCCACTATGGACTGGACTCTCACTATTATGTTAGATCCACTATGGACTGGACTTTCACAATATTATGCTAGACCCACTCGACGTCCATTGCATCCGATCACCCACATCTGCGGTCCTCTCCAAGGTTTCTCATAGTCATTCTCATTGACATCCCACTGGGTTGTGAGTTATTCCTTGCCCTGATGTGGGATCTGAACTGAGTATGTCGTTGTGGCTTGTGCAGCCCTTTGAGACATTTGTGATTTAGGGCTTTATAAATAAACATTGATTGGTTGATTGATAAAAGGGACAATGGAAAAGGAGGATTACCTCCAAATTCTTCAGGACAAGCTAAAATCATCAGCCCGGAGGTTGAGTCTTGGGCGCAGTTGGGTGTTCCAACAGGACAATGACCCCAAACACACGTCAAAAGTGGTAAAGGAATGGCTAAATCAGGCTAAATTTGTTGGTTTTCTGACATGGACTTGTTTCTTCAGCATTGTCCACACGTTTAAGTCAGGACTTTGGGAAGGCCTATTCTAAAACCTTAATTCTAGCCTGATTTAGCCATTCCTTTACCACTTTTGACGGGGTCATTGTCCTGTTGGAACACCCAACTGCGCCCAAGACCCAACCTACGGGCTGATGATTTTAGCTTGTCCTGAAGAATTTGGAGGTAATCCTCCCTTTTCATTACTTTTGACCCAGCAGATTTTGGTCACATTTTCAGTAGACCCATAATAAACCCATAAAAGAACCAAACTTCATGAATGTGTTTTTGTGACCAACAAGTATGTGCTCAAATCACAAAAAAAATAAGAGTTGTAGAAATGATTGGAAGACAGCCAAGACATTATGTTCTTTACAAGTGTATGTAAAGTTTTGACCACGACTGTATATAGCAGGGGTCACCAACCTTTTAGAAACCAATATCTACTTTTTGGGTACTGATTAATGCGAAGGGCTACCAGTTTGATACACACTTCAATAAATTGCCAGAAATAGCCAATTTGCTCAATTTACCTTTAACTCTATGTTATTATTAATAACCAATGATATTTACACTTAATTGAACGGTTTAAAAGAGGAGAAAACACGAAAAAAATGACAATTAAATTTTAAAACATAGTTTATCTTCAATTTCGACTCTTTAAAATTCAAAATTCAACCGAAAAAAAAAAGAGAAAAACTAGCTAATTCGAATCTTTTTGAAAAAATTAAAAAAAGAATTTATGGAACATCATTAGTAATTTTTCCTGATTAAGATTAATTTTATAATTTTGATGACATGTTTTAAATAGGTTAAAATTCAATCTGCACTTTGTTAGAATATATAACAAATTAGACCAAGCTATATTTCTAACAAAGACAAATCATTATTTCTCCTAGATTTTCCAGAACAACATTTTTTAAAGAAATTCAAAAGACTTTTAAATACAATTTAAATTTGATTCTACATATTTTCTAGATCTGCCAGAATATTTTTTTTGAATTTTAATCATAATAAGTTTGAAGAAATATTTCACAAATATTCTTTGTCGAAAAAACAGAAGCTAAAATGAAGAATGTAATTAAAATGTATTTATTATTCTTTACAATAAAAAAAAATAAATACTTGAACATTGATTTAAATCCTTAAAAAATCCTAAAATCATTTTTAAGGTTGTATTTTTTCTCTAAAATTGTCTTTCTGAAAGTTATAAGAAGCAAAGTAAAAAAATTAATGAATTTATTTAAACAAGTGAAGACCAAGTCTTTAAAATATTTTCTATTAGAGTTTTGTCTCTCTTAGAATTAAAAATGTCAGGCAAAGCGAGACCAGCTTCCTAGTAAATAAATACAATTTAAAAAATAGAGGCAGCTCACTGGTAAGTGCTGATATTTGAGCTATTTTTAGAAAAGGCCAGCGGGCTACTCATCTGGTCCTTACGGGCTACCTGGTGCCCGCGGGCACCGCGTTGGTGACCCCTGGTATATACGGTCTTGGCACAAACCAAACAAGGCACTTTTTCTGGCCAATGCCGGCGTCACGTCACAGCTGCCTGTTAGATTCTTTTTAAAGACCATCGTGTATTTCTCCAACGTTTTCCATATGATTAAGCCAGCTGCCGCTCTCAACCAACATCAACTTCAATTCACGTGACGGCGAGTCGAATTTCCCCCTATACTGTTGTCGACGTCAACTATTAAAGGTTAATAAGCGTGGTCCTGCCCTATGAGCGCCTGACAATGACTTTAAAGAGAGCTGTCACCACAAATCCATCGTTCCTAATGCAGGGGGGAACTATTTCATTCAAGGAAAGAGTAACTTTATCCTTCCCCCGAGTCTTGAGTGCCGATGTGTTCCCTGCCAGATCCCGAAAAACTAAAACGTCTCAATTGTCTCCTTGCATGTCCCGCTAAGTGGCGGATGAGGTGGTCGTCATTATGAGATATTGTTACGCATGTCCTTTGGGTAATTAGCGTGTCTGCCAAGCGTCCGCACTCATTTGCGTCAATGTACGGTTCTAAGTTTGGATCGGCTGTTGGCGGTGATTGCTTTTTAAAACTGAACCGAAGAGTTCAACATGGCAAGGTTGTCTTATTTCGTAGGACAGCTATGACTAAAGAGCCGAGCGTAGCCAAATAATTCTTGAACGTCTGCGCTGTTCCGAAGTTTGCTGAGTCTGGTTGTGCGGTGAGGGATGGACGTGGGATTAATGGGGCCAAAAAGAATGTGAATCTTTTGTTATAGTTATGCAAAAGTGAGCGATTGGTGAAAATTAGGGGTGTAACGATTGATCGATTTAGCGATAGATTGATTATTATTCCTAAATTTGAAGTAGCAAAAATTGTGCTGTTTGGCCACAATACCCAGCAATATGTATGGAGGAGAAAAGGTGAGGCCTTTAATCCCAGGAACACTATTCCTACCGTCAAGCATGGTGGTGGTGGTGGTGGTATTACACTGCAAAAAGTCAGTGTTCAAAAACAAATTTAAAAAAAATAGGGGTGTTTTATTTGAACTAAGCAAAATGATCTGCCAATAGAACAAGAGAATTTGGCTTGTCAAGACTTTCCAAAACAAGTAAAATTAGCTAACCTCAATGAACCCAAAAATACCTTAAAATAAGTATATTCTCACTAGGGATGTCCGATAATGGCTTTTTGCCGATATCCGATATTCCGATATTGTCCAACTCTTTAATTACCGATACCGATATCAACCGATACCGATATCAACCGATATATGCAGTCGTGGAATTAACACATTATTATGCCTAATTTGGACAACCATGTATGGTGAAGATAAGGTACTTTTAAAAAATAATAATAAAATAAGATAACTAAATTAAAAACATTTTCTTGAATAAAAAAGAAAGTAAAACAATATACAAACGGTTACATAGAAACTAGTAATTAATGAAAATGAGTCAAATTAACTGTTAAAGGTTAGTACTATTAGTGGACCAGCAGCACGCACAATCATGTGTGCTTACGGACTGTATCCCTTGCAGACTGTATTGATATATATTGATATATAATGTAGGAACCATAATATTGATAACAGAAAGAAATGGGGGGAGGGAGGTTTTTTGGGTTGGTGCACTAATTGTAAGTGTATCTTGTGTTTTTTATGTTGATTTAATTAAAAAAAACAACAACAAAAAAAACGATACAGATAATAAAAAAAATGATACCGATAATTTCTGATAATACATTTTAACGCATTTATCGGCCGATAATATCGGCAGGCCGATATTATCGGACATCCCTAATTCTCACTAATAACAACTGTACTAGTATATGAGTACGTATTTTCTATTGTTTCATTGAAAATAAAACAATTTGGCTGTCATCTGTTTTTAATATGAGACACAATTTTGTCAAAGTCATGATTTTTTTTTTCATGCTTGAAATAAGAAATTATTACTTTAAAAAAAGTAGTTTTATACTTGAGAGTGTTGATGACACAGCTTTGCAACAGTTGATATTCTAGTTTCAAGCATGTTTTACTCAATATAGGTCATACCATCTCAGCAACAAGCTGTAATATCTTACTGAGATCATTTAGGACCAAAACACTTCAAACAAGTAAAACACTCTAACATAAAATCTGCTTAGTGAGGAGAATTATCTTATCAGACAGAAAATAAGCAAATATCACCCTTATTTGAGATATTTCATCTTACTTAGATTTCAGTTTTTGCAGTGTGTTTGTTGCATTTTCGTCGTGTTTCGCTTGATTGTTAAAATATGTCGATGGAGAGGGGGTGTGACGTTCATATGTTGTCAATATTCAGTGTTTTATCGTTTGTAATTAATATTGTAAAACCCACATTCTTTATTGTCATGTACGTTCTGGGTGTCTCATTCAGTAAAAAAAAATTAAAAATCCATTCCTTTTAAAGGCCTACTGAAAGCCACTACTAGCGACCACGCAGTCTGATAGTTTATACATCAATGATGAAATCTTAACATTGCAACACATGCCAATACGGCCGGGTTAACTTATAAAGTGCAATTTTAAATTTCCAGCTAAACTTCCGGTTTAAAACGTCTATGTATGATGACGTATGCGCGTGACGTCAATGGTTGAAACGGAAGTATTGGGACCCCATTGGATCCAATACAAAAAGCTCTGTTTTGATCGCAAAATTCCACAGTATTCTGGACATCTGTGTTGGTGAATCTTTTGCAATTTGTTTAATGAACAATGAAGACTGCAAAGAAGAAAGCTGTAGGTGGGATCGGTGTATTAGCGGCTGGCTGCAGCAACACAACCAGGAGAACTTTGAGATTGATAGCAGACGCGCTATCCGATGCTAGCCGCCGACCGCATCTATGATCGGGTGAAGTCCTTTGTCGCTCCGTCGATCGCTGGAACGCAGGTGAGCACGGGTGTTGATGAGCAGATGAGGGCTGGCGTAGGTGGAGCGCTAATGTTTTTATCATAGCTTTGACGAGGTCCCGTAGCTAAGTTAGCTTCAATGGCGTCGTTTGCAACAGCATTGTTAAGCTTCGCCAGGCTGGAAAGCATTAACCGTGTAGTTCAGGGGTCACCAACCTTTTTGAAACCAAGAGCTACTTCTTGGGTAGTGATTAATGCGAAGGGCTACCAGTTTGATACACACTTCAATAAATTGCCAGAAATAGCCAATTTGCTCAATTGACCTTTAACTCTATGTTATTATTAATAATTAATGATATTTACACTTAATTGAACGGTTTAAAAGAGGAGAAAACACGAAAAAAATGACAATTCAATTTTGAAACATAGTTTATCTTCAATTTCGACTCTTTAAAATTCAACCGAAAAAAGAAGAGAAAAACTAGCTAATTCGAATCTTTTTGAAAAAATTAAAAAAATAATTTATGGAACATCATTAGTAATTTTCCTGACTAAGATTAATTTTAGAATGTTGATGACATGTTTTAAATAGGTTAAAATCCAATCTGCACTTTGTTAGAAAATATAACAAATTGGACCAAGCTATATTTCTAACAAAGACAAATCATTATTTCTTCTAGATTTTCCAGAACAAAATTTTTAATAGAAATTCAAAAGACTTTGAAATAAGATTCAAATTTGATTCTACAGATTTTCTAGATTTGCCAGAATAACTTTTTTGAATTTTAATCATAATAAGTTTGAAGAAATATTTCACAAATATTCTTCGTTGAAAAAACAGAAGCTAAAATGAAGAATTAAATTAAAGTGTATTTATTATTCTTTACAATAAAAAACATGAACATTGATTTAAATTGTCAGGAAAGAAGAGGAAGGAATTGAAAAGGTAAAAAGGTATATGTGTTTAAAAATCCTAAAATCATTTTTAAGGTTGTATTTTTTCTCTAAAATTGTCTTTCTGAAAGTTATAAGAAGCAAAGTAAAAAAATTAATGAATTTATTTAAACCAAGACTTTAAAATATTTTCTTGGATTTTCAAATTCTATTTGAGTTTTGTCTCTCTTAGAATTAAAAATGTCGAGCAAAGCGAGACCAGCTTGCTAGTAAATAAATAAAATTTAAAAAATAGAGGCAGCTCACTGGTAAGTGCTGCTATTTGAGCTATTTTTAGAACAGGCCAGCGGGCTACTCATCTGGTCCTTACGGGCTACCTGGTGCCCGCGGGCACCGCGTTGGTGACCCCTGGTGTATTTACAGTTCCATGGTTTAATAGTATTGTTGATTTTCTGTCTATCCTTCCAGTCAGGGGTTTATTTCTTTTGTTTCTATCTGCAGTTAAGCCCGATGCTATCACGTTAGCTCCGTAGCTAAAGAGCTTCGCCGATGTATTGTCGTGGAGATAAAAGTCACTGTGAATGTCCATTTCGCGTTCTCGACTCTCATTTTCAAGAGGATATAGTATCCGAGGTGGTTTAAAACACAAATCCGTGATCCACAATTGTCAGAGTTTGTTGGTGACGAACCCCAGGGTGCAGAGATGATGGTAGGCACAGTGTGAGAAAACACGATTTAATTAAATACTTTGGCAAAAAACAAACAAAAGGCGCGCACAAGGCGGAGAACAAACTAGGCTATAAACTAAAATAGCACAAAGGCTAACTGTGGACAAGAAACAAAAACACTTACTGTGACACGAAGGGACTATGACTTGAGCGGAGTGGACAAAAGTAGACAGAGCTACAACGACAAATAGTGACAGGTAGAAGTGACAAGTATTATAATGACACTACAATAATTCAGCCGTGACTGGAGGGCAGGACAGGTCTAAATAGGCAGCTGGCTGACTGGCACCAGGTGCGGCCACGTGCCAATCAGCCACAGCTGAGGAGACAAAGCACTCAGGGAAATGAAGACAAAATAAAAGCACTGACCGGAAACTAAGAACAGGAAACCAAGACAAACGCAGAGGAAAACTAAAACTTGACCAAACTGTCAGGGACAACCCTGACAACAATAGAAAAAGGAGAAAGTGTGGAATCCAATGAACCCTTGTACCCAAGTTATGGTCAGAGCGAAAAAAGATACGTCCTGCACTGCACTCTAGTCCTTCACTCTCACGTTCCTCATCCACGAATCTTTCATCCTCGTTTAAATGAATGGGGTAATCGTCGCTTTCTCGGTCCGAATCGCTCTCGCTGCTGGTGTAAACAATGGGGAAATGTGAGGAGCCTTTCAACCTGCGACGTCACGCTACTTCCGGTACAGGCAAGGCTTTTTTTTTTTTATCAGCGACCAAAACTTTATCGTCGATGTTCTTTACTAAATCCTTTCAGCAAAAATATGGCAATATCGCGAAATGATCAAGTATGACACATAGAATGGATCTGCTATCCCCGTTTAAATAAATAAAAATTCATTTCAGTAGGCCTTTAAGGCGGTGTGTCATAACGTTTTTAGCATTCAATCAGACATTATGATGAAGTTTCTATTAGTGTTCCTAAAAATCTGATATACTGGCCCCCAGACACATTTTTTTCTAAAAATTTGGCCCCCCTGAGTCAAAATAATTGCCCAGGCCTGTTTTAAGTACTGGTGATAGCGAGTAATAAAAACAAACATTCACCCTTTCATCAAACTTGCTATACCAGGGGTCTGCAACCCGCGGCTCCGGAGCCGCATGCGGCTCTTTGACCACTCTGATGCGGCTCAGCTGCATACTTGCCGACCCCCCGATTTTCCCAGGAGACTTGTGGATCTCAGTGCCTCTCTAAGAAAACTCCAAGGGCAATTATAATCCTATTTTCACTCTAATTACTAAATAAAGGGCGTGCCCTAAATGCACTGCAGTAATTGTCCTCTATAGTATTTACAAACAGCGTGCCAGCCCGGCCACATGTTGTATGTAGCTTTTACTTGCACACGTAGGAGACAGCAAAGCATACTTACTCATCAGCCACACAGTTTACACTGACGGTAGTGCAACACAACACAACCAATACCCAGAATCCCATGCAGCCCTAACTCTTCCGGTCTAGATTATACACCCCCGCTACCACCAAACCCCCCCCCCACACATCAACCCTCCCCCCCTCCGTGCGTCGGTTGAGCGGAAGAGTTAGGGCTTCATGGGATTCTGGGTATTGTTGTGTTGTGTTGATGTTGTGTTACAGTGCAGATGTTCTCCAGAAATGTGTTTGTCATTCTTTTTTGGTGTGGGTTCAAAGTGTGGCGCATATTTGTAACGTAACAGTGTTAAAGTTGTTTTTGTACGGCTACCGTCAGTGTTACGCTGTGTGGCTGTTGAAGTAGTACGCCTTGCTGTCACTTACGTGAGCAAGCTGAAGCTGCATTCTACACGTGGTCGAGCAGGTACACTGTTTGGGCAGACTGTAGAGGGCGCC
This sequence comes from Entelurus aequoreus, assembly GCF_033978785.1. Classification (NCBI taxonomy): domain Eukaryota; kingdom Metazoa; phylum Chordata; class Actinopteri; order Syngnathiformes; family Syngnathidae; genus Entelurus; species Entelurus aequoreus. The sequence goes on along the minus strand of NC_084739.1, from coordinate 9,088,728 downwards.
AAAAGTCTCCCGGAATTAATGAGAGGATTGGCAAGTATGACGCTATCAAGCGCCATTCATTCAAAACTCGCGGGCCGCACTAACATCAAATTTCCATATTAAGGTGCGTGTGTCTGAGACCCCTAGTTAACATAGCACAAAGCAATTTAAGCTTTGTATGCAGTGTTTTTCATTTTAAATTTAACATTTTTTTTGGTGGCTCCCATTAATTTCTTTAATTTGTGAAACTTGCCAAAATGGCTCTTTGAGTGGTAAAGGTTGCCGACCCCTGTGCTATACCTTCCAACTTGCTCGCTCCAGCCCGCGGCGCGTACATCCCCACACGGACGTCCACTCCCATGCGACGTCCCGCTTCCCTCGCCACGGCAATCACCGCCTGACAGAAATCCTCCGCCGCAACGCCGCTGCAACTTCCTGCCAAAGACTTGTCAAGCGCTCCCCGTTTAGAGTTGATGTCAACTCCCGGGAATCGCTTTGAACATTTTTTTTTGTTATTGTTGTTGTTGAGCGCGATCATATTGATGTGCACGTCTTTGTCGACTTGCACGCTCACGGGGGCGGTTTTGGCCGAAGGGACGACTTTCATATGGAGACCGGATAAGGGTGGGGGGGGGGGTGGGGGGGGGTCGACCGCCTGATTATACTTAGATTTTCTGAAGTGGCTCACGGTTTGAGTGTTTGATTGCGCTCGTCCTGCAGAATTGAACCACTTTTCATGACAAGGGGGAAAAATACTCACTTAAATGGCAATTCAATTATGCGTTTGCTTTTAAAATGACTTTTTTTTGTGTTCTTTGGTTTTGGCTGATGACGTTTGGGAGACATGCCAGTGTCCGCAGTGATTTATGTCGCCCTCTCAACATGATTTCTACCCCCCCCCCTTTCCCCCCGTCCCTTTCAGGCATATTGTGGTCTGTGGTCATATTACCCTCGAAAGTGTCTCCAACTTCCTCAAAGACTTCCTACACAAGGACAGGGATGATGTCAATGTAGAAATTGTTTTTCTCCATAAGTAAGTTCGCCCCCCTACCCTCCAAGCTCCTACACTGTAAAAAAAAAAAAATTCTGTAAAAAAAAAAAACGGTCATCTACTGGCAGCTACGGCTGCCAAACGAAAAAAAACATAAAATTAAAGTAAAACATTGTAAACCAAATAATGATCAAAAACATTATATTTACAGACATTTTCATGAAACGTTTGGCGGAAAAATATCGTAATTTTACAGATTTGTGCTAAATTGTTAAGATCAGCCACCTTTAATAAAGTGACGATGCAAACAGTTCTGCAGAAAAATACCTTTCAGTGTTGTTGTTTTTTTAATTTTATTTTATTTTTTTAAATTCCGTGATTTTTATTTTTTACTTTATTTTAAACAACATAAACATTTTTTAAAAAAAATTAAAAAAACAACACTGAAAGGTATTTTTCAGTGTTTCCCATAAACTGCCAAGATACCTGTGGTGGTGGGGGCGTGGCTATGGGCGTGGTCACCATGACATCATCGAGTAATTTGCATAATTTACTACAATGATATGATTTTCTCTAAAAAGGCTCAAAAAATGTATACTTACTAATTAATAATAACAGTTTCCATTTTACAATATAATTACAAAACTTTATGTACATATTTATATACAGATTTGAACAATAAGTTATTCACTGAAATATATTTATTAATTGTGGTTCTTACAAAAAATATATCTTATAAAATATAAAAGCTAAAATGTCTCTTAAAGCTCTGCCCCTTTAATTAGTGCATACTAAATAATTTAACTTTAGCCTACTACTACAACCATATTATTTACCAGCAACATAAAGTGAAACAGAGGCAGAGGTGTCATGCCACAGTCAGTAACAAATAAACAGAAAACAGTAGTGGTCAAATACAAATAAGTATCCTACACTTCTCTTTTGTAAAGTAAATCTGAACAGCCTATATGGGCATCTACATCAACTATATGATTTGCCTGAGAAACTGGGCAGGACAAAAAAAACAAAAAAAAAAAATTTTTTTCAATTTGTGGCGGACGTAATTATTTCGTGGCGGGCCGACACAAATAAATGAATGTATGGGAAACACTGCCTTTATTCTACAGAGTTTTTTCCAAATTATTACGATCAAACACCTTTAATGAAGTGACGATGCAAACAGTTCTGCAGAAAAATACCTTTATGATTGTTAGTATGGACATAGACTTTTATATAACAAGCTACATATTTAATGAAAGATAATTACTGTAATTTTACATGAAATTGAAAGTAATTTAAGAAAACAGAAAATGCTATGTATAATTAATTTGGTATTTTTCTGTAAAAAAAATTGAAATATACAAAGTTTGTCATTACTGGCATATTACTTAAAATAACAGGCGGATTGTTTCTTTACAGATAATGTCTTCAATTCTACAGTTTTATAAACTATTTAAAAAAAATAGAAAAATTACAGTAGACATTTAACCATAAAAAAAGGATTTTTTTTTACAGTGTACGCTTAAAAAATCAGCCCATGTGTATTTGTGTTATTCACATTGTCTTGTTTGTGTGCGTTAGTATTTCCCCTAATCTTGAGCTGGAAGCCTTGTTCAAACGCCATTTTACCCAAGTAGAGTTCTACCAGGGATCTGTGCTCAACCCCCACGACCTGGCTCGAGTCAAGGTACAGTCTGTTTACGCAGAAGCACACAGAATGTTATGTTTTCTTTGGTTGGTTTGTGCTACACATACTAAAAGTGATGTATGACAACAATTTCTGACAGGGAAACTTTTTTTTAAATGTATTAATTTTTTTCTCTCCAAAAAATGAATGTCACGTTTTTTTAATGCACTATTCCAATACTTGCCAACCCTCCCGATATATATATATATATATATATATATATATATATATATATATATATATATATATATATATATATATATATATATATATATATATATATATATATAAAAAATAAGAAATACTTGAATTTCAGTGAATTCTAGCTATAAATATACTCCTCCCCCCTTAACCTCGCCCCCGGCCCCGCCCACCTAACCCCCCCCCCGTACTATTATCGTACTATTATGACGTCATGGTGATGTAGCCATTTTTTTCACATAAAATGTTTACTTTATTATATTTTCGCACCATTATGACTTTTCTGTCGTTATATTATGACATTACGAAGTAACAACTTTTACCCGTAACGTTTCGACTTTTTCCGCTACGACTTTATTCTCGCACAACGGGGTTTACCTTGTCAACACGTTAAATTTTTCTGTGATTATAACTTCATCGGAAAATGACGACTTCTTTCTCGTGGCATTACGACTTTTTTTCTTGACGTTGTGACTTTCTTCCCTCGTTATTATCTTTTGTCGTACGAGTACATAATTACTTTGAAACTTTTTCCTCGTTGAATTGGAACTTTTTCTCGTAACATTATGACTTTTTCCCTTGCGACTTACCGAATTTTTGGCTTAATGTTGCGTTGTAATGGCGAAGTAACAACTTTTTTTCATAACATTATCTTTTATGCTCGAAGACTTCTGTTGTACCATCAACTTTTTGTCGTACTATTACAATGTTATTGTCATAAACTACTGTAAAAGCTATTTTTGTTTTCGGTTCTCACTTTATTATTACACTTTTATTTATTTTTATATCAAACTATTTTGACATAATCATGAAATAATGAGACTTCATAATTTAAAATGAGCCTGTAAAACATTTGTATTTTAATTTAATTAATTAATTTTTAATCTAATTACATATGTGTGGACATAAACATTAAATAAAATGAACTTAGAGTATATGAGTATATATACATTTTTCTGTGATTATAACTTCATCGGAAAATGACGACCTTTTCTCGTAGCATTATGACTTTTTTTCTTGACGTTGTGACTTTCTTCCTTCATTATTATCTTTTTGTCGTAAGAGTACATAATTGCTATGACGAATTACAAACTTTTTCCTCTTTGAATTGAAACTTTTTCTCGTAAGATTATGACTTTTTCTGTTGCGACTTAATTATTTTTTTGCTTAATGTTGCGTTATTATTGCTGAATTTCCCCCAGGGATCAATAAAGTACTTTCTATTATATTGTATTATGGGGAAGTAACAACTTTTTTTCATAACATTATTATTATTATTATTATTATTATTATTATTATTATGCTCAAAGACTTCTGTTGTACTATCAACTTTTTGTCGTACTATTACAATGTTATTGTCATAAACTACTGTAAAAGCTATTTTTGTTTTCGGTTCTCACTTTATTATTACACTTTTATTTATTTTTCTATCAAACGTTTTTGACATTATCATGAAATAATGAGACTTCATATTTTGAAATGAGCCTGTAAGACGTTTGTATTTTAATTAATTAGTTAATTTTGAATCTAATTACATATGTGTGGAAATAAACATGAAATAAAATGATCTTAGAGTATATGAGTATATATACAGTAATTACTAACTCTTAACTTCATATCTCAATTATTAAGACGTCACAATGTGGTATAACTGAGGAAAATGTCGGTATAGTTAATAAAACTCATATTGGAGAGAAGAAACATGATGAAAAGCAGATATATTTGATTTGTTCAGACTGAAGTGTGTTATAATACAGTCATAATACTACATTGATTGCATAGATCGAGTCAGCGCATGCCTGCCTCATCCTGGCCAACAAATACTGTGCAGATCCTGATGCGGAAGACGCCTCCAACATCATGAGGTACCTCATCATCTCCACCGGATATGTGAGCGTGATTGTCACCGATTATTATTTTGTTCATTCCTCCTTTAGGGTCATCTCCATCAAAAACTACCACCCCAAGATCAGAATTATCACACAGATGCTTCAATATCACAATAAGGTAAGACACTCTAGACCAGAAGTTCCTAGCCTTCTCGACCTCGGGGCCAATTCCCCACTGTAGAGGTGCCTGGGGCCCACTCAAATATTAACACTAAATTAGTCATCTTACTCTTGATTTTAATGGTATTCAATAATTATATGTAGCCTAACAGGATAAACCTTGTCAAATGACATGAAAGCATGTGTTAATCACAGAGATTATAATCAATACATCACATTACAAAATAAATACTAATCAATACTGTAAAAGAAGGGACTCAAGATTGATGACGAACACCGACGAACAATTACTGTACACATAATAACAAAATTAATAATAAATAATAACGATATATGTATTTTCTGATATGAAATTTCAATGAAATTAAAGTGCAAATGAAAACAAAGCTTCGCCACTTTAGTCATATTTTTTTCACTTGGGAAACTTCTCTATAACTTTAGCTCCAGACTTCTGTTTGTTTGATATTGTCTTTACTGCCACAAGTGGTGGAAAGGCATATTGCAACCGATACGGACTACAGCTGTGGAAAAGAGATTTTATAGGGGGCGCTCGCGGCCCAACAAATGGTTAAAGGCCTACTGAAAGCCACTACTAGCGACCACGCAGTCTGATAGTTTATATATCAATGATGAAATCTTAACATTGCAACACATGCCAATACGGCCGGGTTAACTTATAAAGTGACATTTTAAATTTCCCGCTAAACTTCCGGTTGAAAAAGCCTTTGGAGGATGACGTATGCGCGTGACGTAGCCAGGGGAACAGAGGTATGGCTTCCCCATTGAATACAATACAAAAAAGCTCTGTTTTCATTTCATAATTTCACAGTATTCTGGACATCTGCGTTGGTGAATCTTTTGCAATTTGTTTAATGAACAATGGAGACTGCAAAGAAGAAAGTTGTAGGTGGGATCGGTGTATTAGCGGCTGGCTGTAGCAACACAACCAAGAGGACTTACTTGGATAGCAGACGCGCTAGCCGACGCTAGCCGCCAACCGCATGGATGATCGGGTGAAGTCCTTCGTCGCGCTGTCGATCGCTGGAACGCAGGTGAGCACGGGTGTTGATGAGCAGATGAGGGCTGGCTGGCGTAGGTGGAGCGCTAATGTTTTTATCGTAGCTCTGTGAGGTCCCGTTGCTAAGTTAGCTTCAATGGCGTCATTAGCAACAGCATTGTTAAGCTTTGCCAGGCTGAGAATTATTAACTGTGTAGTTACAGGTCCATGGTTTAATAGTATTGTTGATCTTCTGTCTATCCTTCCAGTCAGGGATTTATTTATTTTGTTTCTAGCTGCATTTGAGACAGATGCTATCACGTTAGCTCCGTAGCTAAAGAGCTTCGCCGATGTATTGTCGTGGAGATAAAAGTCACTGTGAATGTCCATTTCGCGTTCTCGACTCTCATTTTCAAGAGGATATAGTATCCGAGGTGGTTTGAAATACAAATCCGTGATCCACAATAGAAAAAGGAGAGAGTGTGGAATCCAATGACCCAGCTTGTACCTAAGTTACGGTCAGAGCGAAAAAAGATATGTCTTGCACTGCATTCTAGTCCGTCACTCTCACGTTCCTCATCCACGAATCTTTCATCCTCGCTCAAATTAATGGGGTAATCGTCGCTTTTTCGGTCCGAATCGCTGTAGCTGCATTGAAAACAATAGGAAAATATGAGGAGGCGAACAACTGACTACGTCACGCTACTTCCGGTAGGGGCAATGCTTGTTTTTTTATCAGAGACCAAAAGTTGCGAACTTTATCGTCGTTGTTCTCTACTAAATCCTTTCAGCAAAAATATGGCAATATCGCGAAATGATCAAGTATGACACATAGAATGGATCTTCTATCCCCGTTTAAATAAGAAAATTTCATTTCAGTAGGCCTTTAAGAAACACTGCTTTAGATGTCTTGAACACCTATTTGGCTAAAATGTAGTCCTATGTGTCCAAATACTGCAGGAAAGACACCGTTTGTGACATAAATGTGTTTCTGGCTTATTAATTTAGCTCGTACATTTTTGATGTGATTTGGTTTATGTTTTCAAGCATGACATCCTTGACTGTTTTTAACGTCGGCTAACAAATAATTAGAATGTCAACTGTTAAGGAATGAATACTACTACTACTAATAATAGTAACAATAATGCATCACCTTATAAACCACTTTTCTAAGCACTCAATGATGCTGCAATTTAGTTTCATTTGCATGCGTCTGTACATATATTAATAGACAGTACTCATGTGTTGTACCTATTTAATTAATGCAGCATAAACCTCACATATTTTTGTATAATAGAGGCTACTTATGACTTCCATATTTTCCTCAAATCTTGGTTTCAAAGTTTATTTACACAACTAGTCATTTTATTAAGAGGCATGTATTTATTTGGAATCAGAGGCCTTGATTTGAACAACTGCATTACATATTTTGTAACAATGACATACTGATATTTAATTAAAGTGTATTAAAATGAACAATATACTATATACCGTATTTATTGAAATGGTAATTGAAAGACAAATACTGATCAAAATCTTGAAACATTATGTGAACCCTTCAGATGTGATTCTATGAGAGCTGTATCGATATTTATGTATTCATTTGTTGTTGTTGTGTTTATGAACAAAAAAGAAAGTAAACAATTGTGGTAGAAATTATTTGCAGACAGGAAAGGGGTAGAATTTAAATAAGCTCTGCTTCGTCCTACTCCTTTTCGGACATGTTGCAGTGTTTCCCATAAACTGCCAAGATACCTGTGGCGGTGGGGGCGTGGCTATGGGCGTGGTCACAATGACATCATCGAGTAATTTGCATAATTTGCTACAATGATATGATTTTCTCTAAAAAGGCTCAAAAAATGTATACTTACTAATTAATAATAACAGTTTTGTTTTAAACGTCCATCCATCCATCCATTTTACAATATAATTACAACACTTTATGTACATATTTATATACAGATTTGAACAATAAGTTATTCACTGAAATATATTTATTAATTGTGGTTCTTACAAAAAATATGTCTTATAAAAGTATAAAAGCTAAAATGTCTCTTAAAGCTCTGCCCCTTTAATTAGTGCATACTAAATAATTTAACTTTAGCCTACTACTACAACCATATTATTTACCAGCAACATAAAGTGAAACAGAGGCAGAGGTGTCCTGCCACAGTCAGTAACAAAAAAACATAAAACAGTAGTGGTAGTAGATAGACACAGAGCTTCATCAAACACCTGATCCACTGAAAAAAGAGCTCCAAAAATCTTGATCCTACACTTCTCTTTTGTAAAGTAAATCTGAACAGCCGATGTGGACATCTACATCAACTATATCAGTGGTCCCCAACCTTTTTGTAGCTGCGGACTGGTCAACGCTTGAAAATTGTCCCACGGACCGGTGGGGGAGGGGGGGGGGGGGGTGTATTTAATTTTTTTTTTTTTTTTTTTTTTTTTTTTTTACATAAATAAATACAATCATGTGTGCTTACGGACTGTATCTCTGCAGGCTGTATTGATTTATATTGATATATAATTTATATATTGTGTTTTTTATGTTGATTTCATAAAAAAAAAAAAATATATATTTTTTTTAATTCTTGTGCGGCCCGGTACCAATCGGTCCGCGGACCGGTACCGGGCCGCGGCCCGGTGGTTGGGGACCACTGAACTATATGATTTGCCTGAGAAGCTGGACAGGACAAAAAAAAAAAAAAAAAAAAAATTAAATCTATTTGTGGCGGCCTTAATTATTTCGTGTCGGGCCGCCACAAATAAATGAATGTGTGGGAAACACTGTGTTCGAATGTGAAACTGTGAACATGTAACTGTAAACATGTTCGAAAAATCCCTGTTATTTATTTTCTGTAATTTTTTTGTTCCCAACATTTTTATCATTCCGACAAAATAACACACAATAATACTGTAATAATACAATTCCAATTCCAAACCAGCAACATTCCGAATAGCAATCAACACAGTAATTGAGAGTACACACAAACATGACACAAAATACAAAGTACTCCAACAAAAATGAATCATATCAACAAATTTAATAAGAATTCCAACATAACAGTGATTAAAAATCCCTCATTTACATTTTCATCACAGCCATTTATAAAAAATAAAAAATAAAGAACAATAGTGTCACAGTGGCTTACACTTATTTATTTTATTATAATTTTATTTTTATTAATTGTTGTTTTGTTTTGGGTTTCTTTTTCTTCTTTTTTAACATGTCCAAAATACATTTTTACAACTCAATACAATACAATTACTGTATTTTTCAGACTATAAGGCGCAGTTAAAATCCTTTCATTTTCTCAAAAATCAACATTGCGCCTTATACACCGGTGCGCCTAATGCATAGAATAATTATGGTTTTGCGTACCGATCTTGAAGATATTTTATTTGGTACATGGTGTAATGATAAGTGTGACCAGTAGATGGCAGTCACACATAAGAGATATGTGTAGACTGCACTATGATGGCAGTAAACAACACGAAAATGTTACATGTTTAATTGAAAATAAAGAACATTACACACGGAAAAATCTGGGCTTTTCTTCCTGTCGCTCACACAGCCTAGTAAACCGGCAGCACAAATGTTGCTTTCAGCACGTCTGCACCAAATAGCAGAAATCCGTGTTTTGTTACCTTGAAACCTCGATCTGTTTTGTGTTTGCTTGCCGCTAACCTCGCATACGATGTCGCCCCCATGAAGGCCCATCTGCTGAACATTCCAAGCTGGAACTGGAAGGAGGGCGACGACGCCATCTGCCTGGCCGAGCTGAAGGCGGGCTTCATCGCCCAGAGCTGCCTGGCCCAGGGCCTGTCCACCATGCTGGCCAACCTCTTCTCCATGAGGTCCTTCATCGAGGTGAGTCTCACGTTGCATTTTTGTGCCGCGGGGGAAGACTGGAGGTGAAGGGGTAACATGAGTGGCGACTCTTTGGAGATTGATGCAAGGCAGAGCACTCCCGGACTCCCCATTAGTACGCTCAGACGTCATATTTCACCCGTGATATTTCATATGGAATCTATTTCTGCGGCTCAGTGCTGAAGAGGTGCTCGCCTCTATCAAAGAGCTATTCTCCTGACGCTAAGATGACGGATCCTGGTGTAATGACCGGGCTCCACATCTGCAGACCACATTCACTTTCTGAAAACACTCCTACAGACATCACACATGGGTCAATTTAGTAAGTATGAATAGTTGTAGTTACATTGCAAAACTTACAAACGACACTTAAAGTGAATTATGAATACATACAAGTAGAAACTCTATGGACGACTAGAAGACGAAACGGCCCTTTTTTTTTTTTTTTTTTAATTTTTTTTTTTTTTTTTGTTGTCCTGTCCAGCTTCTCAGGCAAATCATATAATTGATGTAGATGCCCATATCGGCTGTACAAATGTACTTTACAAAAGAGTAGATATGTCCGATATCGCCCGATAAATGCTTTAAAATGTAATATCGGAAATAATCAGTATCGGTTTTTCTATTATCGGTATCGTTTTTTTTTAAAACATTTTTTATTAAATCAACTTAAAAAACACAAGATACACTTACAATTAGTGCACCAACCCAAAAAACCTCCCTCCCCCATTTACACTCATTCACACAAAAGGGTTGTTTCTTTCTGTTATTAATATTCTGGTTCCTACATTATATATCAATATATATCAATACAGTCTGCAAGGGATACAGTCCGTAAGCACACATGATTGTGCGTGCTGCTGGTCCACTAATAGTACTAACCTTTAACAGTTAATTTTACTCATTTTCATTAATTACTAGTTTCTATGTAACTGTTTTTATATTGTTTTACTTTCTTTTTTATTCAATAATTTTTTTTAAATTTATTTATCTTATTTTGTTTTATTAATTTTTAAAAAAAGGACCTTATCTTCACCATACCTGGTTGTCCAAGTTAGGCAAAATAATGTGTTAATTCCACGACTGTATATATCGGTATTGGTTGATATCGGAGTTGGACAATATCGGAATATCGGATATCGGCAAAAAGCCAAAAGATGGATACTTATCTTGTTGCCTTATTTGTATTTGACATTATTAAATGGATTTATATTATCATTTGGTGCAGCCGGGCCGGAGCAGGAGGGGTTAGAAAGAGGGAAAAAAGGAAGACGGAGGGGGAAATAGTGGGGACAAGAGGGGGATAAGACAAAGAGAGGACAACAACAACAACAGCAAACACAACAAAAATAACAACAGAACAACAATAAAGCAACATCAGCAAATAGAATATGTACAAATATGATGGTAAAAGTGATAGCAAAGAATCAGTCAGTGAAATAAATAATACAGAAATGACAATGAGCATTATTACACTACAAATGGAGCAATTCAAATACCAATAGAAAAAGCACTATAGTTAATAATAACAATAATTACTAGGGATGTCCGATATCCGATATTCTGATATTGTCCAACTCTTAATTACCGATACCAACGGATACAATATATACAGTTGTGGAATTAACACATAATTATGCCTAAGGTATGGTGAAGATAAGGTCCTTTTTAAAAATAATAATAAAATAAAATAAGATAAATAAATTAAAAACATTTTCTTGAATACAAAAGAAAGTAAAACAATATAAAAACAGTTACATAGAAACTAGTAATGAATGAAAATGAGTAAAATTAACTGTTAAAGGTTAGTACTATTAGTACAGTCGTGGAATTAACACATTATTTTGCCTAACTTGGACAACCAGGTATGGTGAAGATAAGGTCCTTTTTTTTAAAATTAATAAAACAAAATAAGATAAGATAAATAAATTTAAAAAAAATTCTTGAATAAAAAAGAAAGTAAAACAATATAAAAACAGTTACATAGAAACTAGTAATGAATGAAAATGAGTAAAATTAACTGTTAAGGGTTAGTACTATTAGTGGACCAGCAGCACGCACAATCATGTGTGCTTACGGACTGTATCCCTTGCAGACTGTATTGATATATATTGATATATAATGTAGGAACCAGAATATTAATAACAGAAAGAAACAACCCTTTTGTGTGAATGAGTGTAAATGGGGGAGGGAGGTTTTTTTGGTTTGGTGCACTAATTGTAAGTGTATCTTGTGTTTTTTATGTTGATTTAATAAAAAAAAAAAAAAAAAAAAATTAAATAAAATTGATACAGATAATTTCCGATATTACATTTTAAAGCATTTATCGGCCGATAACCTCTCTAATAATTACCTCTATTATCCACAGTACAATTGTTCATATTCAACAATACATAATGATAACTTGAAATACAAAAATAACAAAAACAGATAAATGGAGGGGAAGAAAGAGAAGCAGACTATATTAACCTTGTAGATTGTTATAGTAACAATAGGTTAGGCTTTGTCAGTGTGCCCTGCGTTACCCATTTTACCCTAGGGCAGGGGTCACCAACGCGGTGCCCGCGGGCACCAGGTAGCCCGTAAGGACCAGATGAGTAGCCCGCTGGCCTGTTCTAAAAATAGCTCAAATAGCAGCACTTACCAGTGAGCTGCCTCTATTTTTTAAATGTTATTTATTTACTAGCAAGCTGGTCTCGCTTTGCCCGACATTTTTAATTCTAAAAGAGACAAAACTCAAATAGAATTTGAAAATCCAAGAAAATATTTTAAAGACTTGGTCTTCACTTGTTTGAATAAATTCATTAATTTTTTTACTTTGCTTCTTATAACTTTCAGAAAGACAATTTTAGAGAAAAAATACAACCTTAAAAATGATTTTAGGATTTTTAAACACATATACCTTTTTACCTTTTAAATTCCTTCCTCTTCTTTCCTGACAATTTAAATCAATGTTCAAGTAAATGTATTTTTTTATTGTAAAGAATAATAAATAAATTTTAATTTAATTCTTCATTTTAGCTTCTGTTTTTTCGACGAAGAATATATGTGAAATATTTCTTCAAACTTATTATGATTAAAATTCAAAAAAATTATTCTGGCAAATCTAGAAAATCTGTAGAATCAAATTTGAATCTTATTTCAAAGTCTTTTGAATTTCTTTTAAAATTTTTGTTCTGGAAAATCTAGAAGAAATAATGATTTGTCTTTGTTAGAAATATAGCTTGGTCCAATTTGTTATATATTCCTACAAAGTGTAGATTGGATTTTAACCTATTTAAAACATGTCATCAAAATTCTAAAATTAATCTTAATCAGGAAAAATTACTAATGATGTTCCATAAATTATTTTTTTTATTTTTAAAAAAAGATTCGAATTAGCTAGTTTTTCTCCTCTTTTTTTCGGTTGAATTTTGAATTTTAAAGAGTCGAAATTGAAGATAAACTATGTTTCAAAATGTATTTGTCATTTTTTTCGTGTTTTCTCCTCTTTTAAACCGTTCAATTAAGTGTAAATATCATTCATTATTAATAATAACATAGAGTTAAAGGTAAATTGAGCAAATTGGCTATTTCTGGCCATTTATTGAAGTGTGTATCAAACTGGTAGCCCTTCGCATTAATCAGTACCCAAGAAGTAGCTCTTGGTTTCAAAAAGGTTGGTGACCCCTGCCCTAGGGCAACAACGTTAATATGTGTTTGATGAAACGTGATTATGTGCATGAGTGTATGTATGTATATGTACTTGTACATGTACAGTATGCAGATATGTACAATCATGGTCAAAAGTTGACATACACTTGTAAAGAACATAATGTCATGGCTGTCTTGAGTTTCCAATCATTTCTACAACTCTCATTTTTAGTGATGTAGTGATTGGAGCACATACTTGTTGGTCACCAAAAAACATTCATGAAGTTTGGTTCTTTTATGAATTTATTATGGGTCTACTGGAAATGTGAGCAAATGTGCTGGGTCAAAAGTATACATACAGCAATGTTAATATTTGCTTACATGTCCCTTGGCAAGTTTCACTGCAATAAGGCACTTTTGGTAGCCATCCACAAGCTTCTGGTGGAATTTTTGACCATTCCTCTTGACAAAATTGGTGCAGTTCAGCTAAATGTGTTGGTTTTCTGACACAGACTTGTTTCTTCAGCATTGTCCACACGTTTAAGTCAGGACTTTGGGAAGGCCATTCCAAAACCTTAATTCTAGCCTGATTTAGTCATTCCTTTACCACTTTTGACGTGTGTTTGGGGGTGATTGTCCTGTTGGAACACCCAACTGCGCCCAAGATCCAACCTCCGGGCTGATGATTTTAGGTTGTCCTGAAGAATTTGGAGGTAATCCTCCTTTTTCATTGTCCCATTTACTCTCTGTTAAAGCACCAGTTCCATTGGCAGCAAAACAGGCCCAGAGCATAATACTACCACCACCATGCTTTACGGTAGAAATTGTGTTCCTGGGATTAAAGACCTCAGCTATTGCTGGGTATTGTGGCCAAACAGCTCAATTTTTGTCGAGTTGTATAAATGATTGGAAACTCAAGACAGCCATGACATTATGTCCTTCACAAGTGTATGTCAACTTGACTGTAAATATGTATTCATGACTTTTCTACCATCCCCACCCCCCAGATCGAGGAGGACACCTGGCAGAAGTATTACCTTGAAGGAGTGGCTAATGAGATGTACACAGAGTATTTGTCCAGTGCCTTTGTGGGCCTCTCCTTCCCCACCGTGTGCGAGTAAGTACCCCTTCTTTCTGCCCCACCCTCCGAGACCACCACCGCCGACGGTAAGTTGTTGTCGTCCGCCCGGGAGCGAGCCACCGCCTCTCTAACATCTCCACGACCTACGTTTCAGGCTGTGTTATGTGAAGCTGAAGCTGTTGCTCATTGCCATCGAGTACAAGTCGGAGCAAAGAGAGAGCAGGTTTGTACAGTATGTGGAGGAAAAAAGTCCCGCCTACCCCACAAACACTACCATGACACGTGATGTTGCAACGCATTTGATGGTATAGCATCAAATGTAATAAGAACACTAACTCGGTGACAGAGAGCATGCACCCTTTTTCATTCTTCCACAGATGTTTGGATCCATACCAACCATTAAATGACTCATTCCTCCTGCTAAATGGTAGTCTAGTGCTAGCCCTGATTCCGCAATAACAAGGTCAATTAAGTCTTGCAGACAGCGATTCTAAGGTCGATTTCAGCGATACAGTACGTACTGTTGTCTGCTGCACTTTTTGATTTCCATGCTCAATTTTTCTTAACTTCTCTTGTTTTCCTGTCGGCTTTACTCCCCCTTCCCCCAAAACACACACGTGCACTGCTCCGGCAAAGCAGTATTAGAGCCATAGTGAAAAGTACCGTATTTTCCGGACTATAAGGCACACTTAAAATCTTTTTTTTCTCTCAAAACTCGACAGTGTGCCTTTTAACCCGGTGCGCCTATAGTAAGGAATATATTTTGGTTGAGCATACCCACCTCAAAGCTATTTTATTTGGTACATGGTGTAATGATAAGTGTGACCAGTAGATGGCAGTCACACATAAGAGGTACGTGTAGACTGCAATATGACTCAAGTAAACAACACCAACATTTTATATGTTCCATCGAAAATGTAGAACATTACACACGGCACTCAAAAGGTCTGTTTTTCCAGTAAAATAATACTTAGATACATTTTGGGGGCTTGTCCGGTTGTATTGGTTGTTTTTTTTCATCATAAAATGTTTTAATACGACTTTGGTAAGCTATGAAGCCGCACCGCTTGATGGATTGTACTGTGCTTCAACATAGGAGTGTTATTATGGTGTGTGTATAAGGTAAGACATATCTGGCGTTTTGTTTCGCAATGTTATGCAAAAGCAACTTTTCTTACCTTCTGGCACCTGCTGATGTGTATTTGGGATCTGCATAAGTCCTGAAAAATTGCACGCATCCGCCTTTGTAGTCAACATTTTGGATTTATTTTTATTTGTATTTGTTTTACTTGTTTGCTCAAATCTCCTGATAAACTTCAGTCCTAAACAAAACTATAGAACATATGTATTTTTTTATTTATTTTATTTTTTTCCATTTGAAGGCCTTTTAATCAGATAATGTTGCAGGTTTGAATGAGTAAAATGACTCATGTTATGCGAAATTTGTACTGTAATTGATATCTGAAATTTCACAACTTGTGTAACAAATAATACTTTATTTCTATATTTTCTCTCATAAAAAATACAACTTAATTTCTATAATATTAGGTCTGTTTTTCTAGTAAAATAATACTAAGATAACTTTTGTGGGCCCTTCCGGTTGTATTGTTTGTTTTTTTTCATCATAAAAGAATGGCTTAACATTCAATTTTAATTATCTTCAATTTTAATTAACTTCATTTTTATTTTTCTCAAATCTCTTATTAAACTTCAGTCCTCAACCAAAATATCGAACTATATATATATATATATATATATATATATATATATATATATATATATATATATATATATATATATATATATATATATATATATATATATATATATATATATATATATATATATACACACAGTATATATATACACACACACACACACACACACATATATATATATATATATATATATATATATATATATATATATATATATATATATATATATATATATATATATATATATTTATTTATTTATTTTTCCCTTTTGAAGGTCTTTTAATCAGATAATGTTACAGGTTATATATATATATATATATATATATATATATATATATATATATATATATATATATATATATATATATATATATATATATATATATATATATATATATATATATATATATATATTTATTTATTTATTTATTTTTCCCTTTTGAAGGTCTTTTAATCAGATAATGTTACAGGTTTAAATAAGTAAAATAACTCATGTTATGCACATTTTTACTGTAATTGATCACTGACATAATTTAATTTGATCAAAAGGCATTCAAAGGGTTAAAATAAAATAAAAACTTACTTGTTTGGTATATTTTTTTAGGGCTGAATGAGCATTAATAATATGAATCCAGAAGTGTTTTTATTCCCACCTATGAACATTTTGACACATGAGAAACACTCTTAAGAAAGATCACATATAATGTTAGCCAAAATACAGCAAAAAATTACTGAAAGGACGAAAAGTTCAGCTTCTGTCCCCTGAGTGGTAAATATTAAGTACACATCAATACATTCACACCGGCTTCTCGGGATGGTCCTTCTTACTCTGCATATATGTCATCTGAAAGAACTTGGGATTGACCAGTGACTTTAATTCCCCTGAGAAGGAATACTGTTAAGACGCAACAATTTGGGGGCTCGTCCGGGATGGTCTAACATTCAAACAGAAAGAGACAACTCCTAGAATACGCAAACAGCCCCCACCCTCTCCAGAAAGGAACACAGTCTCATTGTTCTACTATAGATAAGATATAAGGGAGTACTCCAACTCCTACATTGCAAGCCTTCAAGGCAAAACACACAGTTTACTTTGCGGACATAAAATGAAAACATAGAAAGAGTACAAATGGAATAACACTAGCTGCTTTAAACACGACTATGAATAAAGAAAGAACTCTTAAACATATATGCATTCAAATACATTTGGCAATATATTGTATTTCACGCCAAATTCCAACATGGTTCCTGTAATATTTCAACTTGTACTGTAGCATTATTTGTTTGTCAGTGTGGCTCTAATCCTCCTTTGTACAATCCTACTCCCACTCCCCCGTGTCAAAGATACCCCCAAAGTATCACCCCACTAGGGTCTTTAAGTTTACTTTAGCGTCAAACTCAAACTGAGTTCTTTGAGGCCTCAACTTTAACTCCCGATAAAGCATCCAAACGTCGGGAAAGCGTTGGTTGTTCTTCTCCATTTCCTTTGATGTGGATGATAACTGTTTGATTTGAGATTTTGTTCTTGTTGTTTGCAGAAGCCGAAAGCGGTACGCCCTCTTCCCTATCTTACTTCCAAAGTTGCGCTCCAATCGCCACTACTTTAACGCTTCTGACTTTGGGAGTCTCCCCAGCCCCCCAAACGCTATCTCACACACTCCTAACTCTTGTCTTTGATATCTTTCTGGTGTCCCCTTGTGCTCAATGCACTAACTTCTTTGCAGGCAGAAAAAGCCAGCTAGCTCAATTTGGACGTGTTTGTAGGAGTCCTTGTCTTTGCTGTTGTCGCTGTACCAAGGCCAAACGCTCACCCTCTCCACATCTACCTTTGATTTTGTCCTCTTATGCCAGCCCTTCGCTTCGTCGAGTCCTCTCACTCTTTCAGTTCCCTTTTCCTCAGTTGTGACCTAACTTGTTACCTTTGTTTTGGTTCAAATCCGATGACTTGACGGCCGTCCGATCTGTGCCTTCGTGGTTGGCGCTAGCACACGCAGATAGGGATAAGATAGGATAGGGTAGGTCTTTATTGTCATTGCAACAAGTACAACGAAACTATGTTTTCAGCACAAACCTGTTCAAGATTAGACAAACAAACAGTGTACAGGGTTACAGAACAGGTATGCTGATGGGTCGACACGAGGGGCCCCGTAAAAGGTGGGAAAAAGGTAAAACGCTGGGGAAGATGATGAGTAAAAAAAGTACAATCTAGACTGGGCTCCTAAGGGGGCCTAGTCTGGAGTGGGAAAAAACCTCCATGCCATGCACACATAAACATGTTACATTTAATCACAACAACTCGCAACAGGGGTGGGGGGAGTTGGGGCCCTGGAGGTCGACTGCTGCTGTGAAGCGCTGCCAGCCGTCCATCACCCCAAAGGGGAATCAAGCTGTGGCGAAGGCGTGGAGTGGGGGAAGGGGGGTATGTGTGTATATGCCCATTGTCTTGGGTGTGTTGATGCAGTGTCCATAGGCCTGGGGCCGTTCTGCATGCAAGCAAAAGTTCGACTCCAGGTGTCGTTGAGGAGGGAGGGAGGTCAAAAGGGTCCATCATTGAGGTGTCCTCGGGGGATGTTTTCAGAACAGCCTGCTCCTGCGTCAAGGCCATTCGAGGGAGTCAAATCGTAGATTAGGATTTTTGTTTTTCCGCGAGCAGACATTACAATGGCTTGTCAGTTCTATTCGTCCATGCTGGCCCTCATGTCCAATTTTTCCCCTTTCAACCAGCTTTTCCATGATGTGATCCATCTTGCGATTCAGTTCAGATTTTGTCAATTGAGTCGAGAGTCCAGCTGAGCATTTCCATGTCTGATGTTTAGATTTGGAGGACAGCGCAAAGAAAGAGGCTTCAAAAAAGTGTAGACAAGACAAAACAAAGAGAGCACGCAGGGAGAAGAAGGGAGCGGAAAAAAATGCGACCGCCCTCACCAGAGGAAAGACAGAAAAAATAAAAAAAATAAAAAAATAATAATAATAAAAAAAATTGATGTCTTCAGATGTGCTGCCGATAAAACTGATAACCTTCTTCTTCTACATTCTGGACCTGCAATAAGTCGACTCATTCCCCGCCATCAGCGGTCATATAACACCAAACAGCGTAGTCTTGTCCCTTAGCGCCAATTCTCGCTTCTTAGGGTGCGTTCACACTTGTCGTGTTTGGTCCGGTTAGAAGGTTTGCTCTGCAGTGTTTCCCATACATATCTTTTTCTGTGGCGGCCCACCGCAAATAAATTTGGACCACCACAGAATAAAAATGCGCTGCTAGTTTTTTTGCAAATACTTTACACTGGAACTGTGTGTAGCTTGTCATTCCAACTCTGTACTAGGTACTAGGCCCGGTATTACTATAGTACCGCGATACTAATTAATCATAGTCGGTACTATACCGCATCTAAAAAGTACCGGTCCCCCACCCCCTGGCCCCCTCGTCGTCGTCACGTCGTGACATTGCTGGTTTTACGAGCAGACGAGCATGTTCGGTAGCGCCCTTAATTTTGAAAAGTATGGAAATACATGTTGGTACCAACATGCTAGACTACTGCAACTCACTTCTTGTCGGGATCCCCAGCAAGAACATCCAGAAGCTGCAATACATACAGAATAGTGCTGCTAGGATCCTGATGAGAGTGCGGAAATACGACCACATCACACCAACTCTCAAATCCCTTCACTGGCTTCCTGTTCCACTCAGGATTGAATACAAAGTCTCCCTACTAACCCACCAGTGCCTCCATGGAAATGCCCCCCTCTACCTCAAAGAACTACCCACCCCCAAATCCTCCACACGACACCTCCGCTCCAGCCAGGCTAACCTCCTCCAACCTCCGAGGACAAAGCTCCGCCGCTCCCATTCTGTGGAACGCTCTCCCTGACCACCTGAGGGCACCACAGACTGTGGATGCTTTTAAAAAAGGCTTAAAAACCCTTCTTTTTAAAAAAGCCTCTTTTTAAAATAAAAAAAAAATATGCATACTAGTTTTAGCTATTTGGCTGTTCTAGTTTTTATTTTTATTTATTTTTTATTATCAGTTTTAGTTTTTAATACACTGTAGCACTTTGAGGTTGTTTACTCAATGTAAAGTGCTTTTTACAAATAAAATCTATTAATATTATTATTATTATTATCAATACCAAAATATTGGTATCGGGACAACCCTGTGGATGCTTTTAAAAAAGGCTTAAAAACCCGTCTTTTTAAAAAAGCCTCTTTTTAAAAAAAAAAATATATGCATACTAGTTTTAGCTATTTGGCTGTTTTAGTTTTTATTTTTTTTATTTTTTTATTATCCTTTTATTTTTATTTTTCAATACACTGTAGCACTTTGAGGTTGTTAAGTGATTTTTACAAATAAAATCTATTATTATTATTATTATTACCAATACCAAAATATTGGTATCGGGACAACCCTGTGGATGCTTTTAAAAAAGGCTTAAAAACCCTTCTTTTTAAAAAAGCCTTTTTTTGTTTTTTTTAGATATATGCATACTAGTTTTAGCTATTTGGCTGTTCTAGTTTTTATTTTTATTTATTTTTTATTATCCTTTTATTTTTAGTTTTTAATACACTGTAGCACTTTGAGGTTGTTTACTCAATGTAAAGTGCTTTTTACAAATAAAATCTATTAATATTATTATTATTATTATCAATACCAAAATATTGGTATCGGGACAACCCTGTGGATGCTTTTAAAAAAGGCTTAAAAACCCTTCTTTTTAAAAAAGCCTGTTTTTGTTTTTTTTAGATATATGCATACTAGTTTTAGCTATTTGGCTGTTCTAGTTTTTATTTTTATTTATTTTTTATTATCCTTTTATTTTTATTTTTATTTTTTAATACACTGTAGCACTTTGAGGTTGTTTACTCAATGTAAAGTGCTTTTTACAAATAAAATCTATTAATATTATTATTATTATTATTATTATCAATACCAAAATATTGGTATCGGGACAACCCTGTGGATGCTTTTAAAAAAGGCTTAAAAACCCGTCTTTTTAAAAAAGCCTCTTTTTAAAAAAAAATATATGCATACTAGTTTTAGCTATTTGGCTGTTTTAGTTTTTATTTTTATTTATTTTTTATTATCCTTTTATTTTTATTTTTCAATACACTGTAGCACTTTGAGGTTGTTAAGTGATTTTTACAAATAAAATCTATTATTATTATTATTATTACCAATACCAAAATATTGGTATCGGGACAACCCTGTGGATGCTTTTAAAAAAGGCTTAAAAACCCTTCTTCTTAAAAAAGCCTGTTTTTTTGTTTTTTTTAGATATATGCATACTAGTTTTAGCTATTTGGCTGTTCTAGTTTTTATTTTTATTTATTCTTTATTATCCTTTTATTTTTATTTTTAGTTTTTAATACACTGTAGCACTTTGAGGTTGTTTACTCAATGTAAAGTGCTTTTTACAAATAAAATCTATTAATATTATTATTATTATTATCAATACCAAAATGTTGGTATCGGGACAACCCTGTGGATACTTTTAAAAAAGGCTTAAAAACCCGTCTTTTAAAAAAAGCCTCTTTTTAAAAAAAAAAAAATACATGCATACTAGTTTTAGCTATTTGGCTGTTTTAGTTTTTATTTTTATTTATTTTTTATTATCCTTTTATTTTTATTTTTCAATACACTGTAGCACTTTGCGGTTGTTAAGTGATTTTTACAAATAAAATCTATTATTATTATTATTATTACCAATACCAAAATATTGGTATCGGGACAACCCTGTGGATGCTTTTAAAAAAGGCTTAAAAACCCTTCTTTTTAAAAAAGCCTTTTTTTTTTTTTTTTTTTTTTAGATATATGCATACTAGTTTTAGCTATTTGGCTGCTCTAGTTTTTATTTTTATTTATTCTTTATTATCCTTTTATTTTTATTTTTAGTTTTTAATACACTGTAGCACTTTGAGGTTGTTTACTCAATGTAAAGTGCTTTTTACAAATACAATCTATTAATATTATTATTATTATTATTATCAATACCAAAATATTGGTATCGGGACAACCCTGTGGATGCTTTTAAAAAAGTTTTAAAAACCCTTCTTTTTTTTTTTTTTTAGATATATGCATACTAGTTTTAGCTATTTGGCTGTTTTAGTTTTTATTTTTATTTATTTTTTATTATCCTTTTATTTTTATTTTTCAATACACTGTAGCACTTTGAGGTTGTTAAGTGATTTTTACAAACAAAATCTATTATTATTATTATTATTATTATTACCAATACCAAAATATTGGTATCAGGACAACCCTATTTTGTTGAATACAAACCAAGAAAAATCCATAAATTAGCTGCGCCGTTTTATAATCCGCAGGTCACAAAGCGTTGGAAAAAAGTCCGAAAAAACACGGTACATTCCAGTCCTATGGGAAACACTGTAATCTGTGCGTGTGACAATGCTCTTTAAAAGTACGTATTTAAAACTTTTTGTGAAATAAATAGTACAATATTAATATAACCCAGCAGTAGGTACTTTTGGTCAGACTATTTGAGTTATGTCACTCCATCTCACGCCTTTGGTCACATGACGCAAACACCAGTGTGAACGCTCAGCGAAACAAAGTGCAAACCAACTTTTTTTTATATATATTTGGTCCAAACCGGGGGTCTGAACCACAAGTGTGAACGCGGCAAAAACAAAACAAAAGGCATGGAAATTTTGGATAGCTTTAACTGTATCCACATTTAAAACCACACCCATCCCCCACCCCAAACATTCTCCATTCCATCACTTGCTGTGCATGTATGTGTGTGTGTGTGTGTTTGTTTTGTGTGTGCAATCAAACGGGAGAAAGGACCAAATATGTGTGTGTGTACGTGCTTGTCCCAGTCCACGCCCACGTGTGTGTCTCTCCAGTAGATGTCAGCTCACTTCCTGTCAGTTTGGTGTTTGAGAAACAATCCAACTGCACAGAAGTTACTGCAACCGTCTGCATCTACGCACCTGTCCCTTTACCTGTCCTTCTTTTCTGTCCACTCACGCTGTTGTGCTTTTTCTGCATGACAACCTTCACACACACCGAAGTCCGGCCTTGTTGCTCACAATATGAGATGCTCTCCATGAAGTCCACGTCTGGAACATCTCACATCGGGGCAGCAACGTTGTAACGTGGAACTGTCGTTGATTTTTTTAATCTCTTTTGGATTTATGAGCATGCCCGTTTTCTCTATGGGGGCTATTCAATCTGAGTGTCTTTTTGTTTATAATTCATTTATTGTGTGAATGCTCCAATGCATTCATACATATGGTTTTCTACACCAAAATTCATCTATTTATTATTATTATTCAACTTCTTCTTCTTCTCCAGATTTTGGCCCGCTCTACCTTCCACATTTTTCACCCGATTCAAACCCTTCCAACTTCAAACTGTTCAGCCTATTCGGGAATCGAGGGCTTTCCCTTGAAACATTCTAAAAATTCCCAGATTTCCCAGAATTCCAGGTTTCCCGGGACATTTTTCCCCATTCAAAATGAATTGGCCATTTTTCAAACTTCCACCATTTCCACATTTTTAAACTAATTCATACCATTCCACCTTCAACACATTCCACCATCCTGGAAATTTAAACACATTTTTTTCCACGTTTAAAAAAATTCCTGGATTTTCCTTAATTCCTGGTTTTCCAAAGCCCTATTTCTAGCCTTTTTTCTGGCGACTACTCCTACCACATTTTTCAACCCACTTCAACGGTTTCACCGTCAAAACATTCCTCTTAATTAGGACAAAAAAATGAATTGTTTTTTTGAACTGGAAAAATTCCCGAAATTCCAGGAATTTCATAATACCATTTCTCAACTCAACATGTTACTTCTTCAACATTTCTCTACCGATTTGAAATATCCCAACACCAACCATTTCAAGTCATTCAGACCATTCAAGCTTTTTACCATTTTCAAAAAAAAATGCCCGCTTTTCCCGAAATTCCCAACATTTTTGGATAATTCCCATTGAAATGAATGCAACATTCTTCAAAGTTCCACAATTCCCACATGTTTTAATCCGATTCAAACCGTTCCAACTTCAAACTGTTCAGCCTATTCAGAAATCGCGGGCTTTCCCTTGACAAATTCCAAAAATTCTCCAGATTTCCCAGAATTCCAGGTTTTCCGGGACATTTTTCCCATTGAAAATGAATTGGCCATTTTTCAAACTTCCACCATTTCCACATTTTTCAACCAATTCATACCATTCCACCTTCAACACATTCCACCATCCTGGAAATTTAAACACCATTTTTTTCAATTTCAAAAAAATTCCTGTATTTTCCAGAATTCCTGGTTTTCAAAAGCCCTATTTCCACCCTTTTTTCTGGCGACTACTCCTCCCACATTTTTCAAGCCACTTCAATTGTTCCGTCGTCAAAACATTCCTCTTAATTAGGACAACAAATTAAGTGTTTTTTTTAACTGGAAAAATTCCCGAAATTCCAGGAATTCCTTAATACCATTTCTCAATTCAACATGTTACTTCTTCAACATTTCTCTACCGATTTGAAATATCCCAACACCAACCATTTCAACTCATTCAGACCATTCAAGCTTTTTACCATTTTCAAAAAAAATTCCCGCTTTTCCCGAAATTCTCAAATGTTTGGAAAATTCCCATTGAAATGAATGCAACATTCTTCAAAGTTCCACAACTCCCACATTTTTTATCCGATTCAAACCATTCCAACTTCAAAATATTCACCCTGTTCAGGAATTTGGTGCTCTACTTCAACAATTCTAAAAAAAAAATTCCAGGATTTCAGTTCAACTTCAGCATTGGAGCATTCACACACAATTCCTTCAGGAATTGCCTCATCTAGTTTTGACGTGATATTTGACTTGGTGAAACTTTGCACAGCCTGATGTTTAAGGATTCAATTGCTCCCTTGATATTTGTATTTATTAATACACCGTAACACTTGTCAGGGCCCAGAGGGAGGACACACTTTCCCATTTTCCAACTATTTATAGAAGATTATGAATTTAATACATACAAAAAGATTTATTACAAATTAAACACATGTTAGTCTTTCATCTGGGCTCCTGTTGTGGAGGACCTTTAAGGTCTTTTGTGTGTGTTTTTTTTTGGGTTTCATAATCACATCATTGATGACTGTTGCCCACAGGTAACCATTAATGACCCGTGTGTGTGCGTGTGTGTGTGTGTATGTGTGTGTGTGTGAACCTTCAAATAGGTGTGATGTTTTCTCTTTGTGTCTAATTAATGGGGAATGATACAGCCATTTATTCACAAGAGCATCATAATGGTGCTATTAGTATCATATTATCATAATTGTACGACTCACAGTTGAATCAATAATCTACTCTTAAAAAAGGTCAACAAAAATAATCAACATTTAAATTAGTTTCCATTGTAATACAGCCAAGTCAAGAAAGCCCATTCCCTGGCATCCCACTGTCAAACATGGACCAACCTAATGTATACAATTTACTGTCCATTCTCTGTATTGCATTCGTGTCTTAAGTGATCTTGTGCAATTCGTAAATAAAAACAGAATACAATAATTTGCAAATACTTTTCAACTTATCTTCAATTGAATAGACTGCAAAGACAAGATATTTAATGTTCAAACTGAGAAACATCTTTTTTTTGTTGTTGCAAATAATCATTAACTTAGAATTTAATGGCAGCAACATACTGCAAAAAAGTTGTCACAGAGGTACCACAGAGGTTGCTGAAATAAGCAGGGGCGTCCATTGGATGGCAACATATGTTGCTCCAAAACCGGTATGTACCTTTCAGCATTAATGGTGCCTTCACAGATGTGTAAGTTACCCATGTCTTGGGCACTAATACACCCCAATACCATCACAGATGCTAGCTGTTGAACTTTGCGCCTAGAACAGTCCGGATGGTTCTATTCCTCTTTGTTCCGGAGGACACGACGTCCACAATTTCCAAGAACAATTTGAAATGTGGACTCGTCAGACTACAGAACACTTTTCCACTTTGCATCAGTCCATCATAGATGAACAGCGAAGCCGGCGGCATTTCTGGGTGTTGTTGATAAATGGCTTTCGCTTTGCATAGTAGAGTTTTAACTTGCACTAACAGATGTAGTGACCAACTGTAGTTACTGACAGTGGTTTTCTGAAGTGTTCCTGAGCCCATGTGGTGATGTCCTTTACACACTGATGTCGGTTTTTGATGCAGTACCGCCTGAGGGATCGAAGGTCCGTAATATCATCAGTGATTTCTCCAGATTCTCTGAACCTTTTGATGATATTACGGACCGTAGATGGTGAAATCCCTAAATTCCTTGCAAAAGCTGGTTGAGAAATGTTGTTCTTAAACAATTTGCTCATGCATTTTTTGACAAAGTGGTGACCCTCGCCCCATTCTTGTTTGTGAATGACTGAACATTTCCCGGAAGCTGCTTTTATACCCAATCATGGCACCCACCTGTTCCCAATTAGCCTGTTCACCTGTGGGATGTTCCAAATAAGTGTTTGATGAGCCTTCCTCAACTTTCTCCGTCTTTTTTGCCACTTGTGCCAGCTTTTTTGCAACACGTTGCAGGCATCAAATTCCAAATGAGCTAATATTTGCAAAAAATAACAACGTTTACCAGTTTGAACGTTAATTATCTTGTCTTTGTAGTCTATTCAATTGAATATAAGTTAAAAGGATTTGCATATCATTATATTCTGTTTTTATTTACCATTTACACAACGTGACAACTTCACTGGTTTTGGGTTTTGTACTTGACAATAGAAAAATATCCAACATTTATATAAACATTAGGGGTGCTAAAAAAAATGTATTCCTGATTCTTAATTAGGATTTTAAAAAGTATTTTAAAAAAACAAAAAATAAAGGCTTTTTCAGGCCATATTTGCATTTATTATTATCATACATCTACAGCCAAGACTATCTTTTGTAACCTGTTTTGAAAAATTTTAATTTATACCAAAGAATATATTGCGAGAATCGATTCTGAATGGAATTGTAACGAGAGATGTCCGATAATATCGGACTGCTGATATTATCGGCTGATAAATGCTTTAAAATGTGATATCGGAAATTATCGGTATCGGTTTCAAAAAGTAAAATGTATGACTTTTTAGAACGCCAATAAACCTTAAAGGCACTGCCTTTGCGTGCCGGCCCAATCACATAATATCTACCGCATTTCACACACACAAGTGAATGCAAGGCATACTTGGTCAACAGCCATACAGGCCACAGTGAGGGTGGACGTATAAACAACTTTAACACTGTTACAAATATGCGCCACACTGTGAACCCACACCAAACAAGAATGACAAACACATTTTCGGGAGAACATCCGCACCGTAACACGACATAAACACAACACAACAAATACCCAGAACCCCTTGCAGCATGTCCCAAATTCCAAGCTGCGGTTTTGAGGCATGTTAAAAAAAAAAATAACGCACTTTGTGACTTCAATAATAAATATGGCAGTGCCATGTTGGCACTTTTTTTTCCCATAACATGAGTTGATTTATTTTTGGAAAACCTTGTTACATTGTTAAAAATTAGTAGAGATGTCCGATAATATCAGTCTGCCGATATTATCGGCCGATAAATGCGTTAAAATGTAATATCGGAAATTATCGGTATCTGTGTTTTTATTATCAGTATCGTTTTTTTTTTTTTTTTTTTTTTTTAATTAAATCCACATAAAAAACACAAGATACACTTACAATTAGTGCACCAACCCAAAAAGCCTCCCTCCCCCATTTACACTCATTCACACAAAAGGGTTGTTTCCTTCTGTTATTAATATCGTGGTTCCTACATTATATATCAATATATATCAATACAGTCTGCAAGGAATACAGTCCGTAAGCACACATGATTGTGCGTGCTGCTGGTCCACTAATAGTACTAACCTTTAACAGTTAATTTTACTCATTTTCATTAATTACTAGTTTCTATGTAACTGATTTTATATTGTTTTACTTTCTTTTTTATTCAAGAAAATGTTTTTAATTTATTTATCTTATTTTATTTGATTCATTTTTTTTAAAAGTACCTTATCTTCACCATACCTGGTTGTCCAAATTAGGCATAATAATGTGTTAATTCCACGACTGTATATATCGGTTGATATCGGTATTGGTTGATATCGGTATCGGTAATTAAAGGGTTGGACAATATCGGAATATCGGATATCGGCAAAAAGCCATTATCGGACATCCCTAAAAATTAGGCATAATAATGTGTTTATTCCACGACTGTATACATCAGTATCGGTTGATATCGGAATCGGTAATTAAGAGTTGGACAATATCGGAATATCGGATATCGGCAAAAAAATCCATTATCGGACATCTCTAAGTTTAATGTACTATTTTAACAGTTAAAATTAAATGATTCATGTTTAAAAAAACAACAATTGTTTAAAAAACAAGCATATTTTTATATCACTATGATTCATTATGTATAAAAAAACGGACATCTATCCAAAGAGTATGTTTGCCCTGTGAATAAGTTGCGTGTACCATTCCTCTTGATTGGCATGTGCCGTGCATGTCTTTATCCCCACATTGATGAGCCTCTTTTTCTCTTCTGCCTCTTGAATTGTCCTCAGCATCCTCATCAACCCGGGCAACCACGTCAAGTTGCAGGAAGGAACGCTGGGGTTTTTTATCGCCAGCGACGCGAAAGAAGTCAAGAGGTCGACCGGCTTCAAACGTTGTCATGGCGTTCATCCCCCCCCCCACCCCACCCCCCCCCCGCCGACGTGCTCACCGTGTTTTTTCTCCCTTTTTAGAGCTTTTTTCTACTGCAAAGCTTGTCACGACGACATCACCGACGCCAAGCGGATCAAGAAGTGCGGCTGCAAACGACGTGAGTAGCCTCGACCTTTGACCTTGTGTCACCACCACCCCCCTCCCCCCCGCCCGGCCCCCTCCTTCCCTTCCTCTCAATCCCGAACCTTCCAGTGTTTCCTGCTATTCCAAAAACTGCTCACGACTGTGGTGTTTTTTTAAAGGTAAATACAAACGTCTGATTATGCGATTACTAGGTGTCATATTTGAGTTTTTTTAAAATTTGGTTTAACCATTGTGTCATTTTTAATAACCGAGCTTATGTTCGCCACGTCGCGCTTCAAATATTGCGGGTTCACCACATCGCAGATTTTATTTGTCTTTTTTTAAAGCATGTTCAACAACGTTTTAAGCCATAAATTAGGCATTCTCAAGCGTGAAATATCAACAGTATTTGCCACGAGGTGAGCCCAAACTAGTTCAGTATCGTGGCCACTGATTGGCTCAGCCTCGGGCAGCTTTACGATAATGGATTTAAAAGGGTGTAAAGGTGACTAAAAGGTGTTATTTCATGTCGCGTAATGTTAAAACAGTTATTTAGTTTTTCTATGCTCGAGCTATGAAAATATCCGATCGACATTTTTTACTTCGCCGGAAATGTATTTGTTGCGGTCATGTCCGTAAACTGAGAATTGATATGTGTACTTCTTAAAAAGAAAATAATAATCAATACATACAAATATTACAGTTAGTTGCATACAACAGCTGTAAACAAATGCTCTGGCTGTTTGTTTAATTATTTAGAGACAGGCTGTTATTTTTGTAATCTTTATATATATATATATATATATATATATATATATATATATATATATATATATATATATATATATATATATATATATATAAACATATATATATATATATATATATATATATACATACATGTATACATATATATATATATATATGTATTATATATATATGTATATATGTATGAATATGTATATATGTCTATACATATATATGTATATATATATATACATATATATGTATATATATGTATATATATACATATATATATACATATATATATATATATATAAACATATATATATATATATATATATATATATATATACATACATATATACATATATACATATATATATATGTGTTATATATATATGTATATATGTATGAATATGTATATATGTCTATACATATATATGTATATATATATATACATATATATGTATATATATGTATATATATACATATATACATATATATATATACATATATATATATATATATACATATATATATATATATATATATATATATATATATATATATATATATATATATATATATATATATATATATATATTAGGGCTGCAACTAACAACTAATTTGATAATCGATTAATCTGTCGATTATTACTTCGATTCATCGATTAATAATTGGATAAAAGAGACAAACTACATTTCTATCCTTTCCAGTATTTTATTGAAAAAAAAACGGCATACTGGCACCATACTTATTTTGATTTTTGTTTCTCAGCTGTTTGTAAATGTTGCAGTTTATAAATAAAGGTTTATAAAAAATAAAAATAAAAAAAAATAAAAAGTAGCCTCTGCGCATGCACATAGCATAGATCCAACGAATCGATGACTAAACTAATCGCCAACTATTTTTATAATTTATTTTAATCGATTTAATCGATTAGTTGTTGCAGCCCTTATATGTATATATATATATATATATATTCCTTTAATAATGATTTTGACAGCATGAGAAAGTGCTCAAAAAGGTTCATTCTGTCTTGTTATTCATATAGTTTTCAAATGTTCTTGTAATCAGACTAGGGTTGTACGGTATACTGGTATTTGTATAGTACCGCGATACTAATAAATGATAGTCGGTACTATACCGCCTTTAAAAAGTACCGGTGTTTTGTATGTTCACAATTTTATTTAAGGACAAACTTGCAATGTTTAATGTACCGTAAGATTTTTTTGTTAAAATAAAGCCAATAATGCAATTTTTTGCGGTCTTCTTCAGTTTAAGAACAGTATTTTAACAAAAAATAGTTTTGGAATACACAATAATATAATATTTTGATTTTGATAATATTGAATTTTAAAAGAGATGCAATTGCATGCAGTACATGATTTTTTTTTAATGTCAAAAGGGTAAGAACAAATATATTTAGTAAGAAAAGATTAAGCATTTTATTAACGCATATTATTTCCTGGCTTTCGCGGGCCACATAAAATAATGTGGCGGGCCAGATTTGGCCCCAGGTGCCTTGAGTTTGACAACAGTGAGTTAAGCCTTTTTATGAGGCCTCGGAATGTTAAAACTGTTTGACACTGGAAGTGATTATTTTCCATTACAGCTTATGTTGGGACCAAATCTAAAATCAGTGGGCCGCGTTTAAAAATGAATATACATCTATATATGTAATACATTAACATATGTTTTTTTACATAAGCTGCAAAAAAATATTTTACATTTTACTTTAAAAACTGGCAGCTTAGTCACCAGAATTTTACAGTAAAAGCAGTGTTTTTTTACAGCATATAAAAAAAATGGAATAAATGGAATGGAATGGAGAAACAAAACCACTGTTTTTAGCGGGAAAATTAAAGCAACAGAGCTGCCTTTTTTTGTTTTTTTTTACAGTCATTTCTTGTTGTTTTAATGTTTTTTTTTTGGTTTTTTAAAAATATTTTAGTGTCTTACTGTATATGGAAAAAAAAACAGTACCAAAGTTAATTTTACGGTAAAAAACTCAAGTCGGCTGAATTTAACTGTAAAATCTATTGTCAATTTGATTGATACTTTGTTTTGACATCATAAGTCAAGCAGATATTTAAGAACGGTATTTCAACTAAAAATAGTTTTGGAGATATAAAAGATATAAAATAAAATAAATAAAATACAAAATAAATTTTTTTTAAAAAATAAATTAAAAAAAAACATTATTTTTTTTTAATTTAATTTTTTTTTTTTAAAGAAACTAAAAGAAATTAAAAAAAATAGAATAAAATAATAAAAATATAATTAAAAAAAAATATATATATATTTTTTTAATAAATTTAAAAAAATAAAATAAAACGATATGCAATTGCATGCAGTACATGATTTGTTTTAATGTCAAAAGGGAAAGAACAAATATATTTAGTTAGAAAAGATTAAGCATTTTATTAACACATATTATTTCCAGGCTTTCGCGGGCCACATAAAATAACGTGGATTTGGCCCCCGGGTCCTTGAGTTTGACACCTGTGTGAGTTAAGCCTTTTTGTCAGGCCTCAGAATATTAAAACTGTTTTATAATGGTGATTTATGACTGATTATTTTCCATTACGGCTTACGTTAGGCCCTTAAGTTCCTCCGTGTACAAATGTAAACATTTTAGTAGACATTCCTGCAAAAGTAATCGTCAACATCGTGGCGTGACCTTTGACCCTCCAATCGCCTCCTTCCAAGCGCGCCACGATTCCGCCACAAAGTCTCCAATTATTCCGTTCACACTTCCAGCGGTAAATCTGTCGTGTTCTGTCATATTTTGTTCTCTTCTGTTGTTGTTTTCCCTGCCATGTTTCTTTATGACCAGTGACACACTTCTTGATGTATTTCCTCCCCCCCCCCTGCTGCCATTGGAACGTAATTTAAACTGCTCACTGCTAGTGATTTATTGTGAGTAGAAAACAAAACAAACATTGGGTGTGCTACTATCCGAAGTGCAAGTGTTCTCTCCCCTTCCCCACCCCCACCCCCCCAAACCCCCTTCCTCCTCTACTCTTCAGCAAAATAGCCCACCGTTATCACTGTTGCATGTCCTACCAGTGTAGCTTCTTGCATCCCACTCCTCGCCTCTCATCTCGACACACCGTGCTCAGACCGGACTGGTCCATTCAGATGGCGCTCCGACTAAAAAAAAAAAAACCCGCTACGTAGAGTCTAAAGCAGGGGTGTCAAACGTTTCCTAAGTACAACAATTAACCTGACATTTTTGAATGAAAGAAACCGCTGTTCTAAATGTGTCCACTGGATGTCGCCATAGCAATTCTTTGTGTCTTTGTCGATGATGCTAGATATGTACAAAATAAACCACATGGTGCGAGTACGCCAGTCGAGGAAAATGATCAAACTACGTAAATAACAAACGGTAAGGTCAATTCCGGTGTACTGGGGAGGAGGCTACGCTGGATAGTCGAACCTCGGACTCAGGAGGAACAGTGTGGTTTTTGTCCTGGTCGTGGAGCTGTGGACCAGCTCTATACTCTCGGCAGGGTGCATGGGAGTTTGCCCAACCAGTCTACATGTGCTTTGTGGACTCGGAGAAGGCATTGGATCGTGTCCCTCGGGAAGTCCTGTGGGGAGTGCTCAGAGAGTACGGGGTATCGGACTGTCAGATCGATCAGAGTCAGAGCTTGGTCCTCGGACCCGTTTCCAGTGAGGGTTGGACTCCGCCAAGGCTGCCCTTTGTCACCGGTTCTGTTCATAACTTTTATGGACAGAATTTCTAGGAGCAGTCAAGGCGTTGAAGGGATCCGGTTTGGTGGCTGCAGGATTAGGTCTCTGCTTTTTGCAGATGATGTGGTCCTGATGGCTTCATCTGGCCAAGGTGCTTCAGCTCTCGCTGGATCGGTTCGCAGCCGAGTGTGAAGCGACTCGGATGAGAACTAGCACCTCCAAGTCCGAGTCCATGGTTCTCGCCCGGAAAAGGGTGGAGTGCCATCTCCGACCCTGCCCCAAGTGGAGGAGTTCAAGTACCTCGCAGTCTTGTTCACAAGTGGGGGAAGAGTGGATCGTGAGATCGACAGACGGATCGGTGCGGCGTCTTCAGTAACGCGGACGCTGTATCGATCCGTTGTGGTGGAGAAGGAGCTCTCATTTTACCGGTCGATCTACGTTCCCATCCTCACCTATGGTCATGAGCTTTGGGTTATGACCGAAAGGACAAGATCACGGGTACAAGCGGCCAAAATGAGTTTCCTACGCCAGGTGGTGGGGCTTTCCCTCAGAGATAGGGTGAATCCGGGGGGAGCTCAAAGTAAAGCAGCTGCTCCTCCACATGGAGAGGAGCCAGATGAGGTGGTTCGGGCATCTGGTCTTGATGCCACCCGAACGCCTCCCTAGGGAGGTGTTTAGGGCACGTCCGACCGGTCACGGGGAAGACCCAGGACACGTTGGGAAGACTATGTCTCCCGGCTGGCCTGGGAACACCTCGGGATCCCCCGGGAAGAGCTGGACGAAGTGGCTGGGGAGAGGGAAGTCTGGGCTTCCCCGCTTAGGCTGCTGCGACCGGACCTCGGATAAGCGGAAGAAGATGGATGGCTGGATGGATGGTATGACTCAGCCGGGGCTTGAACCCACGACCTACTGATCTCAGGGCGGACACTCTAACCACTGAGGAGGTTCACCATCTAGAATTAGGTTAGAGTAGAAGAGAAAACTTTATTGACATTGTAAGAAATGCTTTATGATTAATGGTTGCTACTCTTGAGCTGTGCTTTAAGATCAATAATAAGTACTAAAATAAATACTCCGGCTAAAGCTACACATATACTGTATGTAGGGATGGGTATTGGTAAGAAATACTTTATTAATCCCCGAGGGGAAATTAACATTTTCAGCACAATCCCATTCAAGATCAGACAAACATTACGGGGAGACAGAACGGGATCAAACATTACAGGTGTCATGTTCTGTGGTTTGGATTATGTTTTGTTATTTTCTGGTTGTTTGAGACTCTTTTAGTTCATCTCTCCCTTGTTTGGTCACCATGGTTACTTATTAGTTTCACCTGTCATTTGTTTGGTCTCACGCACCTGTTGCCAATCATGTCACTATTATTTAAGCCGGTCCTTTTCTGTTGGTCGGCCTGGCGACATTACCGCTGTTACCCTTGTCACTCGTGCTCGTATTCCGTGCCATAGTTTTCATGCTTTTTCACGTCACAGTAAGGGTTTTCGTTTTTTATGTCCATAGTTCTGCCTTTGCGCTAGTTTTGTTTTCATAGTCAAGTTTGCATTTCCGCGCTTTTTGTTAGTGTTAAAATAAATCACGTCCCTACCTTCACTTCATGTCCGCTCCAACTTTTCTTGCATCTCGGGGAAAACGAACCCTCCAAAGTCCATTTCGTGACAGAATGTCGCCAGCCCGAAAATGACCGGCTTAAATAATAGTGACATGATTGGCAACAGGTGCGTGAGTCCAAACCAAAGACAGGTGAAACTAATAAGTAACCATGGTGACCAAACAAGGGTGCGTAAACATGAACTAAAAGAGTCTTAAACAACCAGAAAATAACAAAACGTAATCCAAACCACAGAACATGACAACAGGCAGACAGGACAGGATGGCTGACGGGTCTGCCAACTTCCGGCGCTAATAAATATGATACATTAATATTCTTCTGTAAAATGTAATCATGTACACATGATATTAACTTATTACATGCAAAGTCAAGCCTTTATCGGTTATAGTTTTGACGATTATGTCTTACAGTTTATGAAAAAACTTTGAATTGGAAAAACTGTAAGTCACGATAATCAAAATTTTAACAAAGGCTTGACATGTGTCACTTTACATATAATAAGTTAATATCACAGATTAGTTTCACTTCTAAAGTGAGTTGCTGACATAAGTTTAGTTTAGTTTTAGTCAACACCAGTAAGTTGACTGATGAACATTTAGGGATGATGTTTGATAAGAAATTATCGAGTTCGAGCCCGTTATCGAATCCTCTTATCGAACCGATTCCTTATCGATTCTCTTATTGAATCCAGATAGGTTGTTGTATATGGAAAAAAACACAATATTTGGTTTAACAAAAGCTCAGTTTTATTTTATAAGAAAAAAATAAAATAAAATAAATAAATAAATATTGACTGTTACCCCCCCTAAAAAAATAAAATAAAGAAATATTGACTGTTGTTACCCAAAGTATATTAAGTGGGATTTTTCATAAAAACAAATATATCCAGTAACACAAAAACAACCTGTCTCTGTGATCACTATAGGCGTATAAATAATATTATAGTGTTAAATAAAATCAGTCCCTTGGGCACAAAACTGAAAATAATACAGCTCTCCAAAAACTGCACTTCTGCTGCTATTGGAACATATTAACTACACACACAGGCAGACAGCTAACAAACAATCCAAGACGTCTAATAAAGTTCCAAAGCAGATTAATCCATTTAGGCTCTTTATTGTTGTTGATCTTGCTTTTTCTTGTCATATCTTTACTTTTGTCTTGCACTGGACTGTTATTTTTATTTATTTTTAACTGAAATACACACAATGACAAATATATAAGCTGTGTGATTAAATTAACATACTGAAATGTATGTCAAACACAATATGTAAATACTAGCTTCACACAAATATACAGTACTATCATCAAACAAATACTTCTGAGTGTTGAAACTATTTCGATGGTGGAAATACACGACTGGCAGCCATTTGAAGTCCTCAAAACATCCATTGAAACAGTGCACATAAATCGTTTTTCAATAAACATCTTAGTATCAAATTTAACCACTTTCCACCTAAATATTGAGTTACATAAACAACTTAAACCGTTTACTTACAGACGTATCGTTTCCAAGGCTTGTAAGAGCTAACCCAACTTGTCTACTTCTCAATTGTCTCATGAACTGAACTGACGTCGCCAACCCGGAAGTGCCCAAACTGATGACGCGTCGTATTTTCATATCACCACAAGGTGTCAGTAAGAGTCTACAATCAAATGGGGCATAACATTGCCGTCTCACAGGGCATTTCCTGTGGGACGGGATTCGTTCTCAGGGATTCAAATAAAGAACCAACTCTTTTTCTTTACTATAGTGGCCTCGATAACGGGAACCGGTTCTCAAAAAGGGATTCGAGTCCATGGAATCGTTTCTTTTCTTATCGAACAACCGGGAGAACCGGTTTGGAACATCATCCCTATGAACATTATCACATAATTTATTCAGAAAATATAAATAACAACAAATAACGTCTATATACTAATACCGCAACAGGTAATTGCAAAAAAAAACAACATTATGATTTGTACAATTTCAGAATGTGCTTGTTCTGTTTTTAAACAAAGAAAACAATCTGAGATTGTCTTTATATTTAAGTTATCGTGCCGTGATTTGACCAGTCCGGCCCACTTGGGAGTAGAGTTTTCTCCATGTGTCCCCCCCGATCTAAAATGAGTTTGACACCCCTGATCTAAAGTCACCCCTCCCCTCCCAGAAAGTGCTGCAGTATAACCACGGATTTAGACCTGATAGCCAGGCAGGTTTAGTTTTAGTTCTGTGTGTGTACTACCTTGCCAAAACACAATCCGGACTCCCTTTTGTGTTCCTCAGCAAAAACCACATGCCCCTCATTCGCTAAAGTCAGTCTCAGGTTCTCATCTGGTTCCTCTCGGATCATGAAACGTCCAACCTCCCCCCCAGTCCTTTTCTACTGTATGCTCAGTCAGTCTCCATTGTCATAGCAGCAGATGGCCACCAGGTGGTGGTGTTGTACCACAATTCTGCTGTGTGAGACTGGAAGGGAGTAACCCCGCCCACCTGCCCTGTCCCCATTGAAGAGTGCTCAGCAAAGAAGTGCATTGAATCTGCTTGAAGACAAAAGAGTGTGTTACGAATGGTTTATAAAGTGGTTATTATTATGGATTATATATGTAATTGTAACACTTTATGAAGGCATAATGAACAGACCAAGACTAACTAAATGGATAACAAATAGGAAGCCCTAAATGGTAGAACTAATCATAATTATAATTATAATAATAATATTAATACAACTCATTGCGGAAATATTTTTGAACATTTCCAAGTAACTTACAAATAGTATTTTATTGTAGGAGCTAAATATTTAGTGATGGTTTTCTTCAATACAAATACTACTAATAATATGATTACTACTACTACTACTACTACTAATAATAATACTAAGAAGAAGAAGAAGAATATTTTTTAACTTTAACTTATTGCAGAAATATTTTTTAATATTTGCATGTAACTTAAAAATTGTACTTTATTTAGTGATTGTGTTTCTAAACCCCAATACCACTACAACTACTACTACTACTAGTACTACTACTTTTTATACTGCCACTACTACTAATATGATTTTTAAAAAATCATAATAAATATGTTTACTTTAATATATTTTTATCTAATCATAGACATGAAAGGAATATTTAAAACGTACTTCTAAGTTAATTAATTTAATTATTTATTGTTGTTTTAATATTATTTTTATAGTAATATATCAATATTTTTTATCATATACAAAAAAAAATATATCTATTAAAATGTTGTCCTTACAAATAATTAGCTACACTTACTCTGGAAGTGTGTAATCACTATTGTATTATCATGATAATATAATTTTATTAGTACTACTACACATAATAATAATATTGGATTATTTTGGTGAATTTAAAAGGACTTCGATTTTGCCCAATAGTGAGCCTACACGACATATTTTCTAAGTGTTTATTAATATTTGAGTAGTTAAATTCTTCTGTGTATATGGAAGACTAGACAGTAAAGAATGTTCGAAATCGTTAAAGTAATATTAGTAGTTTTTCAGGTCTTTTTAATGGTGCACGTTTCTCAATGTTCCGTTGTCTGGAACAAATAAATCATAACCATAAACCAGGGGTGTCCAAACTTTTTCCACAGAGGGCCGCACACGGAAAAATTAAAGCATGTGGGGGCCATTTTGATATTTTTCATTTTCAAACCATAACAAAATATATGCATTTTTTATTTATTTTACTTTTTCCCGGGGACCATAAAGGGTCTCAGTCATTAAAATGTTAAAAATAAGTCAGATTATTATATTTTTTTTAATTATTTAACGCTTACAGTAAAATACAAATTTAAAAAAATGTTTTATGGCTTTTCTGTCAAAAACAACTTAGTTTGTTTTTTTTTATAGTAAAACTGAAATATGCAGTATTTAGTAATTAGAGCCCTAAAAGATCAATAATTTTAATCACAGTGTAAAGATAAATAAAAAATAATTAAATATATTTGGGATCCAAAAGGTGCCCCACTCATAAAGTGATACATTTTTATTAGGTTTTTCTTTTACTTTTAATACTTAAATTACGAGATCAACTTCAGATATATCTGTCCATTTTATGCTGGAACTATTAGTTTGTTTGTTTTATGCGCTTTCGTCAAATAAAACTGTGATGTTTTTATATGGCTACTACTAGGGATGTCCGATAATGGCTTTTTGCCGATATCCGATATTCCGATATTGTCCAACTCTTTAATTACCGATACCGATATCAACCGATATATACAGTCGTGGAATTAACACATTATTATGTCTAATTTGGACAACCAGGTATGGTGAAGATAAGGTACTTTAAAAAATAAAAAATAAAATAAAATAAGATAAATAAATTAAAAACATTTTCTTGAATAAAAAAGAAAGTAAAACAATATAAAAACAGTTACATAGAAACTAGTAATTAATGAAAATGAGTACAATTAACTGTTAAAGGTTAGTACTATTAGTGGACCAGCAGCACGCACAATCATGTGTGCTTACGGACTGTATCCCTTGCAGACTGTATTGATATATATTGATATATAATGTAGGAACCAGAATATTAATAACAGAAAGAAACAACCCTTTTGTGTGAATGAGGAGGGAGGTTTTTTGGGTTGGTGCATTAATTGTAAGTGTATCTTGTGTTTTTTATGTTGATTTAATAAAAAAATTAATAAATAAAATAAAAATAAAAAAACGATACCGATAATAAAAAAAACGATACCGATAATTTCCGATATTACATTTTAACGCATTTATTATCGCATATTATCGGACATCCCTAGCTACTACACAATATATGCAATATTTACCACATAAAACATTTTTAAGTGAAATATTTGAAGTAATTGGAGCCCTGAAAATAATTCATTATTACGTGGATTTTTTGTCATTATTTTTTTTTTTAAGCAATGGCAAAAAAAAAGAAAAATGAAGAAAGACAAAAGAAAAAACATTGCAACTTTTTCTCGTTAAATTTCACCTCATTCCACTTTTTTTTTTTAATGTTCTTTTTTTATTTTTACAATAGTATTTCCGGAATGTGTAAACAATTAGCTGCACTTTGGACACCCCTGCCATAAACAGTTTATAAAGCGCTTTAAAAGGCTGCCGTAGGGATATTAAAATTGGATAAGACACACTTGAGTACTGAGGATGAAAAAAAAAAATGTCCAAAATTGGATCATTGCACTTGCTTTTGCTGAAAAACAGAAGTTCTAGAAATGGCCCCTGTGACGTATTATAGCACCCGGACTCCAGCTAAGAGGTGAGCTTAGAAGAAGAAGAAGAAGTGGACGTCCTTATAAATCCTAGTAGGACTATGAATTGTGGGTATTTGTTGGAAGACATTGTCAGCGTGTCTGTGTTGTGTCCTCCATGGCTTCCCCTCCACATGTCAACAATCCTCATCGGAACATAACAACGTACATTAAGTGTGGTCCCAACACCCCACCCCCTTCCAAAAAAACCGCCCCAAAACTCTGAAATTCGGGAACTCCAGCATGA
Source organism: Entelurus aequoreus (assembly GCF_033978785.1). NCBI lineage: Eukaryota > Metazoa > Chordata > Actinopteri > Syngnathiformes > Syngnathidae > Entelurus > Entelurus aequoreus. Next base: position 9,048,191 of record NC_084739.1, on the reverse strand, counting down.
CGTGATAGCCTCGCTGCTCTTGTCTTGCCATCCCCTTTCAAAACTGCTTCATGGATGTGAAACAGTTACCCTTTTTTGCACTTGCACTCCCTTTTCCTGTCGCTGAGACCGAGGAAACGACTTCTCTGCATGTTTTTTTTGCTCTGCGAGTTCCACTTTGCATGCACGCACCCCCCCCCCCCCGGGACACGGCGCTCCCCGGTCCCTATCTTGGCCGTCCTCTCCTCGGCCCCCTTCGTACGACCGCATTGGGGTGGGGGATGTTATTGCCAAAGTGTGCGTAAAAAAAAAAAAAAAAAAGGTGCCAGACGGTATCAGCCCCGTTGTCGGGGTTTTGCACCCACCCGGCCGACGAGAGAGCGGGGGGGACCGGGGACCGGGGACTGTGTCTGCGACGGAGTCACAGCAATCTACAGATGCGACTCTGGGGACTTTCACTCCCGCTCCCCTCAGGGGGTCAGGGCTTCGCACACATGCACGACACGTAGGAAGCCTATTTGGAGGTGTGCCGCACGGCTAGTGCTAGTCCACGTGTCCTGCAAACTGTTCAATTTAGACTTCCTTTTTTATTGTCATTCAAATTTGAACTTTACTGTACAATTTGGTTGCATTAGCTCATGGTAGTGCAGGATGAAAAAGCAATAATATTCATTCAAATATACAAACCCCGTTTCCATATGAGTTGGGAAATGGTGTTAGATGTAAATATAAACGGAATACAATGATTTGCAAATCATTTTCAACCCATATTCAGTTGAATATGCTACAAAGACAACATATTTGATGTTCAAACTGATAAAACATTTTTTTTTTTTGCAAATAATCATTAACTTTAGAATTTGATGGCAGCAACACGTGACAAAGAAGTTGGGAAAGGTGGCAAAAAATACTGATAAAGTTGAGGAATGCTCATCAAACACTTATTTGGAACATCCAACAGGTGTGCAGGCAAATTGGGAACAGGTGGGTGCCATGATTGGGTGTAAAAGTAGATTCCATGAAATGCTGGATGGGGCGAGGGTCACCACTTTGTCAACAAAGGCGTGAGCAACTTGTTGAACAGTTTAAGAAAAACCTTTCTCAACCAGCTATTGCAAGGAATTTAGGGATTTCACCATCTACGCTCCGTAATATCATCAAAGGGTTCAGAGAATCTGGAGAAATCACTGCACGTAAGCAGCTAAGCCCGTGACCTTCCATCCCTCAGGCCGTACGGCGTCAACAAAGCGACATCGGTGTGTAAAGGATATCACCACATGGGCTCAGGAACACTTCGGAAACCCACTGTCAGTAACTGCAGTCGGCCGCTACATCTGTAAGTGCAAGTTAAAACTCTCCTATGCAAGGCGAAAACCGTTTTATCAACAACACCCAGAAACGCCGTCGGCTCCGCCGGGCCTGAGCTCATCTAAGATGGACTGATGCAAAGTGGAAAAGTGTTCTGTGGTCTGACGAGTCCACATTTCAAATTGTTTATGGAAACTGTGGACGTCGTGTCCTCCGGACCAAAGAGGAAAAGAACCATCCGGATTGTTATAGGCGCAAAGTGTAAAAGCCAGCATGTGTGATGGTATGGGGGTGTATTAGTGCCCAAGACATGGGTAACTTACACATCTGTGAAGGCGACATTAATGCTGAAAGGTACATACAGGTTTTGGAGCAACATATGTTGCCATCCAAGCAACGTTACCATGGACGCCCCTGCTTATTTCAGCAAGACAATGCCAAGCCACGTGTTACATCAACTTGGCTTCATAGTAAAAGAGTGCGGGTACTAGACTGGCCTGCCTGTAGTCCAGACCTGTCTCCCATTGAAAATGTGTGAAGCCTAAAATAGCACAAGGGAGACCCCCGGACTGTTGAACAACTTAAGCTGTACATCAAGCAAGAATGGGAAAGAATTCCACCTGAGAAGCTTCAAAAATGTGTCTCCTCAGTTCCCAAACGTTTACTGAGTGTTGTTAAAAGGAAAGGCCATGTAACACAGTGGTGAACATGCCCTTTCCCGACTACTTTGGCACGTGTTGCAGCCATGAAATTCTAAGTTAATTATTATTTGCCAAAAAAAAATAAAGTTTATGAGTTTGAACATCAAATATGTTGTCTTTGTAGCATATTCAACTGAATATGGGTTGAAAAGGATTTGAAAATCATTGTATTCCGTTTATATTTACATCTAACACAATTTCCCAACTCATATGGAAACGGGGTTTGTAAATAAATAGATTACTGTACAGATAAATATATTGCACTTTCCAGGTTTATGGATGTATGTTATATTGTCTTTATATTCCAGCCAGTTAATCCATTTTGGGGGGGGAATTGAGGGGATAATTATGATGCGTTCAAGTGTCTAACTGTAGTTAAACTGTAGTTCAACTCAAAACTGTTCATACCCTGGTCACACTGTGACTTCGAATCCCTTTGTATTGTTAAATGGGTGTCTTTCACAGGGAAGTTGGTCAAAAGTTGTGTTGATTTTATCAACTTTGTGTCAAACAGTTGTGTACCGTATTTTTCGGACTATAAGGCGCACTTAAAATCATTTCGTTTTCTCAAAAATCGACAGTGAGCGTTATAAACCCGGTGCGCCTAATGTACGGAATAATTCCGGTTGTGTTTACCGACATCGAAAACATTTTATTTGGTACATAAGTGTGACCAGTAGATGTCAGTCACACATAAGAGATACGTGTACACTGCACTATGACGGCAGTAAACAACATCGAAACTTTAAATGTTGCATTGGAAATAAAGAACATGTCAGGTTCAAACACTGATGACATCTATTAAACAGACAAGAAGCAAGGAATCAGGCAGAGACAGAGTTCAATTTAGCTCATGAGGAGATTGCATGGAGCTGCACACTTATCACAGTCTCGCCCTACGCTCTAAGGTCCAGCTCCCGCGTCCCTCTATTTATTCAGGAGTTTCACAGTGAACATCACTAAGGCTGCCTCTAAAAGGAGCTGACACATATATCATGCAAAGCAGGTCCAGTACGCACAATGCGTGACGGAATGTGCTGGGGACCATGTGATTTCGCCTTTTGTATGAAAAAAGATCGAAAATAGACCATTCATCGGCAGTGCGCCTTATAATCCGGTGCGCCCTATGGTCCGGAAATACGCTAAATAAAGTGTTTTATTATTAATATTGCTTAACACTAACATCTTACAGTCTTTTGACACTTCCACGCTAAAGAGAAAGATACCCTTTCAACAAAAAACATTTTCCTTAAAATGTGTCTATAGCATCACAAAAAGTAGGATATGTAACTTTTATTAAAATTCTCATTAAAAATGTATAAACATTTAAATACATTTTGAGGTAAATTATTGCATTTATTTCAGCATTTGTCATTGGTTTAAGAAAGATGATATAATAGTTTTAATATAACAGTAATAGGTTTTGTTAATTTAAAATAAATTATAGCAAGTGTTTTAAATGGCATTTTATTTTCTAATTTATTCATTTAAGTCAAATGTTGTGTTTGTAACTTTTTGTCATTCATATTTAAAAAGTAAGGCAAATGCTATAGTTAAAAAAAATAAAAAAATAATAATTTGAAAGGAAATCATGCATTTGAATTTGAAGATAATTATAAAAAATACTTACCAATACAAATAATTATACAGTAAAATACAAAAAATAAAATGTGTTTTGTGTAAATTATATACAATCATAGCAACTAATTATTTTATTAACATCACTTAGCCCAAAAAAATAATAGTGTAAAAAAAAGTAATGTTTCTAATTCTTGTAAAAATAATAACGATAATAATAATACATGTTATTTATTGAACGCTTTTAAAAATTCAAAGATGCTTAACTGGGTAAAAAAAATTACCACGCTTGTAAAAAAAAAATGCAAATAGAGCTGTAAAAAAATAAAAATAAAAATAACAAATCTGTTATGAATAAATGTATGAATTAAAATTTAAAAAAATAAAATAATATAAATTTAATTTGTCAATAAAATTTTGAAATTATATCATACAACAATACCAAAAATGATCTTAATTGTATTGGATCTTTTTAATTTTTTTCTGTGTCCAAATGATTAAATATTAATAAAAAACCACACATTCTTGTTTTGAAATATAGATGATTAAATACATACAAATATTTTTTACGAACATTAATAATTCCTACTATTTTTACTAATGTTAAAATAATATGATACCTGTTTTGTGCCAACAAGATGCAGTAATGTAATGTATATGATTTATAATCGACAGCAGGGACACATGTGTCAGTGCGTGTTTACATCCAAAATATGTACTACACTGTATACAGTACATATAATAAATTATAGCAAGTGTTTTAAATGGCATTTTATTTTCTAATTTATTCATTTAAGTCAAATGTTGTGTTTGTAACTTGTTGTCATTCATATTTAAAAAGTAAGGCAAATGCTATAGTTAAAAAAATAACTGGGTAAAAAAAATTACCACGCTTTTAAAAAAAAATTGCAAATAGAGCTGTAAAAAAATAAAAATAAAAATAACAAATCTGTTATGAATAAATGTATGAATTAAAATTTAAAAAAAGAAAATAATGTAAATTTAATTTGTCAATAAAATTTCGAAATTATATCATACGACAATACCAAAAATTATCTTAATTGTATTGTATTTTTTTTAAATTGTTTTCTGTGTCCAAATGATTAAATACTAATAAAAAACACACATTCTTGTTTTGAAATATAGATGAATAAATAAATACAAATATTTTTTACGAACATTAATTCCTCCTCTTTTTATTAACGTTAAAATAATGCTGTAGTTTATAAAAGAAAAAAAAAACCCTTTGAAAGGAAATCATGCATTTGAATTTGAAGGTAATTATAAAAAATACTTACAAATACAAAATAATTATACAGTAAAATACAAAGAATAAAATGTGTTTTTGTGTAAATTATATAAAATTATAGCAACTAATTATTTTATCAATATCATTTAGGCCAAAAAATAATAGTGTAAAAAAAAGTAATATTTGTAATTCTTGTAAAAATAATAATGATAATAATAATACATGTTATTTATTGAACGCTTTTAAAAATTCAAAGACGCTTAACTGGGTAAAAAAAAATTAGCACGTTTGTAAAAAAAAAAAAAAAAAAAGCAAATAGAGCTGTAAAAAAACAAAAATAAAAATAACAAATCTGTTATGAATAAATGTAAGACTTAAAATAAAAAAAATTGAATAATGTAAATTTAATTTGTCAATAACATTTCGAAATGATATCACTATGCCAAAAATTGTCTTAATTGTATTGGATTTTTTTATTTATTGTTTTCTGTTTCCAAGTGATTAAATACTAATACAAAACACACATTCTTGTTTTGAAATATAGATGAATAAATACATACAAATATATTTTACGAACATTAATTCCTCCTATTTTTACTAATGTTAAAATAATGCTGTAGTTAAAAAAAAAATATATATATACATTTGAAAGGAAATCATGCATTTGAATTTGAAGGCAATTATAAAAAATACTTATAAATACAAAATAAAGATACAGTAAAATACAAAGAATAAAATGTTTTTTTGTGTGAATTATATAAAATTATAGCAACTAATTATTTTATCAATATCATTTAGGCCAAAAAATAATAGTGTAAAAAAAAGTAATATTTCTAATTCTTGTAAAAATAATAATGATGATAATAATAATACATGTTATTTATTGAACGCTTTTAAAAATTCAAAGACGCTTAACTGGGTAAAATTTTTTTAGCACGTTTGTAAAAAAAAAAGAAAAGCAAATAGAGCTGTAAAAAAACAAAAATAAAAATAACAAATCTGTTATGAATAAATGTAAGACTTAAAATAAAAAAAATTGAATAATGTAAATTTAATTTGTCAATAACATTTCGAAATGATATCACAATGTCAAAAATTCTCTTAATTGTATTGTATTTTTTTTTTTATTGTTTTCTGTGTCCAAATGATTAAATACTAATAAAAAACACACATTTTGGTTTTGAAATATAGGCAAGGCAAGGCAAGGCAAGGCAAGGCAACTTTATTTGTATAGCGCTTTTCATACACAAGGCAGACTCAAAGTGCTTCACAGACAACAAAGTGAAATGAAAGAAAATAAAATAAAAGCAAAATTAAAATGCAGACAATAAAAATAAAAATATAGATGAATAAATACATACAAATATTTTTTACGAACATTAATTCCTCCTCTTTTTACTAACGTTAAAATAATGCTGTAGTTTATAAAAAAAAAATAAAAAAACATTTGAAAGGAAATAATGCATTTGAATTTGAAGGTAATAATAAAAAATACTTTCAAATACAAAATAATTATACAGTAAAATACAAAGAATAAAATGTGTTTTTGTGTAAATTATATACAATTATAGCAACTAATTATTTTATCAATATCACTTAGCCCAAAAAATTATAGTGTAAAAAAAGTAATATTTCTAATTCTTGTAAAACTAATACCGATAATAATAATACATGTTATTTGTTGAACGCTTTTAAAAATTCAAAGACGCTTAACTGGGTAAAAAAAAAAAATAGCACGTTTGTAAAAAAATAACAATAAAAATAACAAATCTGTTATGAATAAATGTATGAATTAAAATAAATAAAAAAATAGAAAAATGTACATTTAATTTGTCAATAAAATTTCGAAATTATATCATACGACAAAACCAAAAATTATCTTAATTGTGTTGGATTTTTTTAAATTGTTTTCTGTGTCCAAATGATTAAATACTAATAAAAAACCACACATTCTTGTTTTGAAATATAGATGATTAAATACATACAAATATTTTTTACGAACATTAATAATTCCTACTATTTTTACTAATGTTAAAATAATATGATACCTGTTTTGTGCCAACAAGATGCAGTAATGTAATGTATATGATTTATATTCGACAGCAGGGACACATGTGTCAGTGCGTGTAATAATAAAAAATACTTTCAAATACAAAATAATTATACAGTAAAATACAAAGAATAACATTTATTTTTGTGTAAATTATATAAAATAATAGCAAGTAATTATTTTATTAATATCACTTAAACACAAAAAATAATAGTGTAAAAAAAGTAATGTTTCTAATTCTTGTAAAAATAATAATGATAACAATAATACATGTTATTTATTGAACGCTTATAAAAATTCAAAGATGCTTAACTGGGTAAAAAAATGTTTTGCACGTTTGTAAAAAAAAAAAAAAAAAAGCAAATAGAGCAGTAAAAAACAAACAAAAAAAAACCAAATCTGTTATTAATAAATGTATGAATTAAAATTAAAAAAAAATAGAATAATGTACATTTAATTTGTCTATAAAATTTAAAAATTATATTATACGACAATACCAAAAATGATCTTGATTGTATTGGATTTTTTAAAAATTGTTTTCTGTGTCCAAATGATGAAATACTAATAAAAAAAACACACATTCTTGTTTTGAAATATAGTTTAAATATTTTTTTACGAACATTAATTCCTACTATTTTTACTAATGTTAAAATAATATGATACCTGTTCCGTGCCAACATGATGCAGTAATGTAATGTATATGATTTATAATCGACAGCAGTGCGTGTTTACATCCAAAATATAGACTATACTATATACAGTACATATAATATTATTTTCACGACGTACACAAGTTCAAGCTTCCCTTTGGGAGTGGAGCAGTGAAAGCTAGAGAAAAGCCCATGAAATGAAAGCATGAATGAAGTCCATCCAGTAGAGTAGTGCCATGCCCTTTGGACCTGCTGCATGATGGGAAACAGGTACGTGTTCTGCTCTTCTTAGCCCTACTGGTTGCGAAATGTACAAAATAAATTGCTGCTGAAGACATTGCTCATGCCTTGAATGCCTCCCCCATCCCTGTCCCCCGTTCTCCTCACCCTTCTTCCCTGACTGTCCTACTTGTTTGCCTTTTTGACCTGTTTGGGCCTTGGCACGCAGCTTGACCCCTGCAAAAAAAAAAAAAAAAAAAAAAGACTTTTGCATCGAATGAATCCGCTTGTTATTGCTGACAAAGCAACATAAAGAGCTAAATTTAGTGTATGCATGTCAGGGGCGGGGGTCAAGTCTGCTGCACATTCTGATGAAGTCCCCCCCCCCACCCTTGGATGAGTATTTCTCCTTTTGCCATTAACCTGCTGCTTTTCCTCTCCTCTCATCCTGGAACATGACTGTAGCCAAGATGTCCGTCTACAAGCGAATGAAACTGGCATGTTGTTTTGATTGCGGCCGTTCGGAGCGCGACTGCTCTTGCATGTCAGGCAGTGTACATAGTAACATGGACACCCTTCAGAGGGCCTACCCACTTTCCTCTGTCTCTGTTCATGATTGCGCAACCACTTTACGTGCCTGTAAGTGACACCGCCCCAACACATGCTGTTACCTGTCTGTGACGTGCGTGTGTGTGTGTGACCGTGACCGCTGTGGAACTCTTGTGTACGTGTCAACTCGTGTCGATCGATCCATCCAGCGATCGATCCATCGATCAATCAATCTATTTGTCGACGCTATATCACCAAAAGTGTTTGCTCACCCATCCAAATGATCAGAATCAGGTGTCCTGACGACTTGGCCCGGATGAACTTGACTGGCCTGCACAGAGTCCTGACCTCTACCCGGTAGAAACACCTTTGGGATGAATTAGAACGGAGACTGAGAGCCAGGGGTCGTATTTATCAAGCTTCTTAGAATTACTCCTAAGAAGTCTGCTAAGAGTTGACTTGTGAGCAATGTTCCCTCTAAGGTGCGCACTGCTCAAGGCGTCCTCTGCGCACAGCAAATATATGCCGCGCACCAAATCAAATCCCATCTGAATTCTAAACAAAATAAACACATCATTTATTCCGTATAATTTTGCAATGCAACTCTGAGTGACAGTGACAACAAGCGGCCCTAACGGTGTTCGTCAACACCGTTCAATTATTGTAACTAGGGATGCCGATAAATGCGTTAAAATGTAATATCGGAAATTATCGGTATCGTTTTTTTTTATTATCTGTATCGTTTTTTTTTTTTTTTTTTTTTTTAAATTAAATCAACATAAAAAACACAAGATACACTTACAATTAGTGCACCAACCCAAAAAATAAAAAATAAATAAGATAACTAAATTAAAAACATTTTCTTGAATAAAAAAGAAAGTAAAACAATATAAAAACAGTTACATAGAAACTAGTAATGAATGAAAATGAGTAAAATTAAGTGTTAAAGGTTAGTACTATTAGTGGACCAGCAGCACGCACAATCATGTGTGCTTACGGACTGTATCCCTTGCAGACTGTATTGATATATATTGATATATAATGTAGGAACCAGAATATTGACAACAGAAATAAATGGGGGGAGGGAGGTTTTTTGGGTTGGTGCACTAATTGTAAGTGTATCTTGTGTTTTTTATGTTGATTTAATAAAAAATAAAAAATAAAAAAACACACCAAAAACATGAGTAAAAAACTTCTCTCTCGAAAAACTAGTCATTTTCTGCCGTACGAACCAGGCCAAAACCAACTTGTCATACTACATATTAGCACTAAGCCACTGGTGCGTTTATGGCCACACAAAAAGTCGGACAACTCAAACACCACACAAAGTTACACTATGACTCCTCAGTCATATGTGTGCTTATTCTACTGTCATTTATTATTAATGTTAATTTATTGATATTAATCATGGAATGCTGTTACTAGTAGGGATGTCCTTGCGTTAAAATGTAATATCGGAAATTATCGGTATCGTTTTTTTTTTATTATCTGTATCGTTTTTTTAAATTTATTTATTTATTTATTTTTTTAATTAAATCAACATAAAAAACACAAGATACACTTACAATTAGTGCACCAACCCAAAAAACCTCCCTCCCCCCATTTCTTTCTGTTATCAATATTCTGGTTCCTACATTATATATCAATATATATCAATACAGTCTGCAAGGGATACAGTCCGTAAGCACACATGATTGTGCGTGCTGCTGGTCCACTAATAGTACTAACCTTTAACACTTAATTTTACTCATTTTCATTAATTACTAGTTTCTATGTAACTGTTTTTATATTGTTTTACTTTCTTTTTTATTCAAGAAAATGTTTTTAATTTAGTTATCTTATTTATTTTTTATTTTTTAAAAAGTACCTTATCTTCACCATACATGGTTGTCCAGATTAGGCATAATAATGTGTTAATTCCACGACTGCATATATCGGTTGATATCGGTATCGGTTGATATCGGTATCTGTAATTAAAGAGTTGGACAATATCGGAATATCGGATATCGGCAAAAAGCCATTATCGGACATCCCTAGTTACTAGAGAAAGTTACAGGAATGCACACTTCATCCTATGCTTACATTTCATTGTGCAACATGAGGATGTTTAAGGGCAACTAAATGTGATCTCTGAAAAGGGGTACAAATGATTTCCAAAGCAGGACCCCCACCCAGACATATTGTACAACACTAATCCATAGCTTATGAAAAACAAGATGTATTTTATTTTCATTACAAGTGGGCCAAATCACTAATATTAGAAAATAATCTCATTATGAGTAAAGAAATTATTCGCTGAAAGCCGCACTTAAAAGTTAGTTATCAAGCGTCTTACTCACACTTTCAGCGAAGTGTAGGACTGAATCTTAAGTGTCACGCTCAGAGCGGAATTACGACATTACTGTGTGCCGTAAACGGAATTTTAGGTGACGCCCTTTCTGTGTCCATAGAAATGACCAATCACGGAAGGGAATCCCTTGTCTAAGAATAAAGAAATATCTTAGACATATTGAAGTGGACAGTGGGGGTGTATATTTTGACAATAAACTACAAAATAATACAAAACAAACAAACAATATTGGCAATGAATCAAAAATAAACAGCCTCCATGCCTAAGTGCTTGATTTTATACACCGGGCCAAGTGATTAGGACACCTGATTCTCATCATTTGGATGGGTGGCCAAATACTTTTGGCAATATAGTGTATCTATCCATCTATCATCGTTATATTGCTGGCTAGCTCGTAGTCTATTTGCTATTTATGTTGCTCGTTAGCTTGCGGTTGCTCTTAGTTTGTTTTTGAGTTGCTCGTTTTCTGTCTTTGTGTCCTTCTGTCCATTTCTTTTTGTCTATTTACAGTATTAGGCTTGATGATGCTATATCTACTGTATGATTTATGGTTTTTTATATTGCTAGCTAACTGGCATGATCACTTTCTATGTAGCTGTTATGTGTGTTGCTTTCTTGTTGTTACTTGTTTTCTGTCTTTTAAATGTTTTCTTTCTGGTGATTTACAGTATGTAGCTAGCGAGCAAACACTCGTTATAATTGTATATCTACTGTATGCTCTCTGGCTAGTTGTATTGCTAGCTAACTAGCATTGTTACTGTTTACGTAGCTAACTGTTGTCTGTCTGTTATTTATGTTAATTTAGCTAGCTGGCAGTTGGTCTCGCTGTTTTATATATACAGTATATATATTTTATTTTATTTATTTTAATTTTTAATTTTTTATTTTTTTATTTTTTTTGACAATTTATATAGCTATGTCTATGTTTGATATTTTCTGGTGATTAATGTAGGTTTATGTATTTGTGTAGCTCTATTTATATCATTGTTGTCTGTGGCTATTTAGGATGCTAACCAACTAGCTAGCTCGTAGTCTATTTGCTATTTCTGTTGCTCGTTAGCCTGCGGTTGCTCTTAGTTTGATTTTGAGCTACTCGATTTCTGTCCATTTCTTTTTGTCTATGTACAGTATTAGGCTAGTTAGCAAGCATGCTTGATAATTGTAAAACTACTGTACGATTTCTGGTTATTTATATTGCTAGCTAACTAGCATTATTACTTTTTATGTAGCTAACTGGTGTCGATCTGTTATGTATGTTGCTTTCTAACAGTCTTTCTTTTCTGTCTTTTTATTTTTTTTCTTTCTGGTGATTTACAGTATGTAGATAGCTAGCAAACACTTTTTATAATTTTTCTGGCTAGTTATATTGCTAGCTAACTGGCATTATTACTGTTTATGTAGCTAACTGTTGTCCGTTTCATTTATATGTTTTTATTTAAATATTTTGACGATTCCTTTATTTGTTTTTATATTTTCTGGTGATTTATGTAAGTTAATGTATTTGTGTAGCTAGCAAGCAGACTCTATTTATATCAGTGTTGTCTGTGGCTATTTATGTTGCTAACCAACGAGCAGACTCTTTGTTCATGTTGCTAGTTCTGCTTTTCTTTTGTGGCTATTTACGTTGCTGGTTAGCTAATAATCTCTAAATTTTGCTTATTTTCTGTCTCTGTTTATCGTTATCTAATCATGTACTGTATATTTTGCTGTTTATGTTGCTGGCTAACTAGCAGTCTATCTATTTATGTTATTAGTTAATTTGCATTTCCATTCTTTCTGTCTTTGTTGTATATTTTCCGGTCGACATTTTTTGACTATTTCAAGAGCTAGCTAGCAAGAAGACTATTAAACTATCTATTTCACTGTATATATATTGCTCTATCTGGTTCTATACATTCCTAGTTATCAATCCATCCCTCTGGTGAGCTGGTTATCTCTCTAATTCTCTCTCGTTTTTTGTGTTTCTCTCATATATGTATCTGTCGTCATCATTGTGTTCCACTAAATGTTGTCGGTGGGTGAGTTGTGTTGTGGTGCTGTTGTATTGTACAGTTTTGTAGGTGGCCAAGCTGGCATGCTGCATTTCAACATGCAGTTTTGTGACGATGTATGATATAGATATACCGGAGTGTTAAATGTTTTTTTTAAGGTAAGGTGTCTCGTCCATACAGAGTGGACTGTGTCGTTTCATTCTACAGGTTTTACGCTGCAAATGTAATGATTTCTTCTTCTATTTGGTTATGTGCCTATTGTTTGTATATCATTTGCAGTAAGGTTTGATTTTGTTTATATTTTTGTTCAAAAATGACCAGAAACATCTAAGAAGCCTGAAGAATTATTCCCTACATTGGCCTGTGATCATAGCTGGTTCAAACTGTCTATCTCCGTGTTTTAACAACCTTGACACCACAAAGAGAACACAAGCTAAAAACGCTAAATGAGTCCATGCTAGCTCTCGAACGACTAAATTGTGTGTCGATTAGACATGGCAGCAGTAGGCCTCGGCTATCAAAGTCTTGGTTTCAGACGTACAGATCTGATTTCCTCCTCGGCATTCTCCCAACGTCTGCCGACTTCAGCCCAGATTAATGTCAAACATGCCATGATGAGTTTAGTTTGGCCTCTCGTAGTTGGGCTGGTATCCCTGGGTACCAATTACTGGCCATTACATGGTTACTGATCTCACTTCTCCCTCGAGCCCCAGTAGGATTGCAAGAAAGCCTCCCTCTTCCTGTAGACTTCTTTCCTCCTTTTTAACGCCGACTTTCTCTGAACAAAGTGAAGGAGTCGCTTGTCAAGTCGAGGATTACTGGATTTCCTCTCACCGTTTCCTTTTCTTTGACTTCTCCCCAACGAGATAAGACATCTTTATCCGTGATGACTTCATGACTTAGGGTGCATCTGGACTTGATTTCATTTACTGGAATACTTGGATGACTTAAGCGTTTGCTGGCTGTCTCCAGTCAGAGCCGTTGTAGCTCAACATGGGCGAAGTAGCATGGATGACAACCCTTCGATTTTGCCAGCAGTCTCTTGGGAAAATGTGTATAACACATTTTTAAATCATATCGAAACATTTGCTTGAATACTGAATGTATTTGTGCTAATCCTGAAATTATGGACTTTGGTTGACCCTATTTTTAAGTTCCATTTGCTGCAGCACGGATTGTTGATACAATTGATAAGCAATGTTGCAGAAATTCCATACTTGCCAACCCTCCCGGATTTTCCGGGAGACTCCCGGAATTCAGCGCCTCTCCCGAAAACCTCCCGGAAGAAAATTTCTCCTGAAAATCTCCCGGAATTCGCCCCCTCCAGCTCCATGCGGACCTGAGTGGGGACAGCGGCGATATAAACAGCGTGCCTGCCCAATCACGTTATAACTGTAGAATGATCGAGGGCGAGTCCTTGGTTTCTTATGTGGGTTTATTGTTAGGCAGTTTCATTAACGTCCTCCCAGCGCGGTAACAACACACAACAACAGCAGTCACGTTTTCGTCTACCGTAAAGCAGTTTGTCTGCCGTAAACAACACTCTTAAACAGTACAATACTGCCATCTACTGGATAGCCTCCGGAACACTGAAATTCAAGTATTTCTTTTATTTAAATGTATAATAAAAAAAAAATATATATATATATATATATATATATATATATATATATATATATATATATATATATATATATATATATATATATATATATATATATATATATGTCTTAATTAGATTATCCAAAAAAATAGTGCTCGATACCGTGGTAGAGCGTAATATGTATGTGTGGGGAAAAAAATCACAAGACTATTTCATCTCTACAGTCCTGTTTCATGAGGGGTTTTCCTCAATCCTCAGGAGATTTTCTACAGTTATAAAATCTCCTGAGGATTGAGGAAAACCCCTCATGAAACAGGCCTGTAGAGATGAAATAGTCTTGTGATTTTTTTTCCCATACATATATATATATATATATATATATATATATATATATATATATATATATATATATATATATATATATATATATATATATATATATATATATATATATATATGAAATACTCGAGTTGGTGAATTCTACCTGTAAATATACTCCTCCCCTCTTACCCATGCCCCAACCACGCCCCCCGCCCCCAACCACACATCCGCCCCACCCCCGCCCCACCCCCGCCCCACCCCCGCCCCACCCCCGACCACCCCCCACCTCCCGGAATCGGAGGTCTCAAGGTTGGCAAGTATGAGAAATTCCAACCCTCAGTTGGGAGGCTTCCGGAAAACTTCCAAAAGTACGGGCGTGGATAGGCTGCAAAACGGATACTGTAACCTGAAAGGGCTGTCAAACCAAATCAGAACACCACAGGCTAGCTTACGTTAGCATCATTAGTTTACCAGAACTATTGCTAAATACCTTGAATTAAAATTTCTCATCGGCCCAAGGAATTAGTCTGGAATTCAGACCAACAATTTGCGGTCATGTTGTTGTTACAATTGGCTATGCATTCAATGATAGCTAACGTTAGTACTGTAGCTAAACCTTGCCACAGAGCTATCATTAGCTAACAACAAACATCATTAATGTGTGTGTTTACGTGTTCTCGCACTGGCGTAAGGTTGCAAACAGCCCCGTTATCTTTATCCTGCTGGCACTCTTCAGTTGCAACAGTCAGGCGTTTTCCCTTGGAGACTACTGGAAAATGAGGACCACTCCTAAAATGATAGGCATCTCCTGTATCGAACCCATAGATACGTTAGCTGTAATACTGAAAACCGTTTTCTGGCACTCTTGAGGCGTATTTCTAGATACAGGTAAAGATGTACTCCTGATTACGCTCCTCGGAATGTCTGATTGATGCTTTTGCTGGAATACTGATAACTGTTTGCTGGCACTCGTGAGGCATAATTTCAGATGTGAAGGCGAAGTTGCAGAGATGTTTGCGACTTCACAAAATTTGTACAACTCACAAACTGATGGGTATCTGTAGATTCTCCCCAGGTCATTTTGCTGCAATACAGATAACTGCCGGGTGGCACTCTTGAGGTGTATTTGTAGATAGATGAGCGACGTTGCTAGTATGCTAACCCTCCTGATTTGTACCAGGCATCCTATTGCATTCTTTAGCTGCTAATATAACTTAACAGTTTGATGGCTCTCTTGACGTGTATTTGTAGTTACAGTACATGGAAACATTGCAAAGCTGTTAACCCTGGGAGGCTCTCAGAAAATAAGTAGAACTTCTGGCATCATAAACAGTTTATCTGAAGATGTGTCCTCATTTCATTATAGTCTGTTTGATGACCTGACTACCAGGTCTTGGGAAAATCGTATCATGAACAGTCAGTTAAAGCTGGATAAGGAACTACCATGGTTTTTAGTCATCCGAGGCTTTAACTTTCCATTGGATCGCCCTTTCTAGCTCTGTGCATCTCATTGCTGGGGACCTTATCCCTCCTGACACAGAAATTATGTTTTCATTTTCCCGGCCCTGCTGGTCCCGTCACCAAACTTGCCCTGACAGCTCCTATCCACCAGGCAGACTCGGTCCCGCTTCATCCCCCCCCTTTCCTAACCTCCTGTCCTGTGCTGCCTCGATATATGCCCCAGATGCTAGCCAGTTACATGTAGCCCGCCGCCATGGTGGCACAGGCAAATCGCTAGAGACAGATGCCAGGGCCGCTGTGGGTCGCTGTTCCAGGATCTGTGTCACCGTCCAGCCTCGGGCTCTCATTGTGACCTTTAGTGATGGAAAAGACTCTTAGTAGGGAGTGTCAGCAGTGCCCGGTCCAGTTAAAGCGCCTCAAGATGCCGGAGAATCTTCTTTGCTTAGTGCCTCCTGAGTCAAAGCATGGATTGGCAATTCATAGAAGCATCAGGAACCCTCAGTGAACTGATAACAGACGTGGAACAACACCGAGCCATAACAAAGATCAACCATTTTGTTATTTACACACAACAAAGCAATTGCGTGTGTAGTTCATACAGAGCAGCAACAAGGTTAAATAACAATATTGGTTGATAACGAGTACAATTAGTCAATTGTTAATTCTGCAAATTAATTTCCAATTCATGGAAAATAGAGTACACCACTTTGCTTCAACCATTCTGTCATTTTATTGGGTATTTTCAGGAGTCTAAAATGTATATTTAGTCTGATTTAATACAAATAATTTACCAATTTTTTTCTAGTTCTTTTAGTTATTCTATAACAGTGGTTCTTAACCTTGTTGGAGGTACCGAACCCCAGCAGTTTCATATGTGCATTCACCGAACCCTTCTTTAGTGAAAAATAAAATGTTGTTTTTTTTCAAATTCAAGACAAAGTTATATGTTTTTGGTAACACTTTAATATGGGGAACATATTGTAAGTAACAAAGACTTAATTTAGAGTTTTTTTGGACACTAGGGGAACATATTCTAAGTAACAAAGACTTAATTTAGAGTTATTTGGTTAGGGTTAGGGTTGGGGTTAGTTTTAGGGTTAGGGTTAGGGTTAGAGGGTTTGGGTTAGAGGGTTAGGGTTAGGGTTGGGGTTAGGGTTAGGGTTAGGGTTAGGGTTATGATAAGGCCATGCCGAATAAGGCATGGGGGTAGGGTTAGGGTTAGGGTTGGGGTTGGGGTTAGTTTTAGGGTTAGGGTTAGGGTTAGAGGGTTAGGGTTAGGGTTGGGGTTAGGGTTAGGGTTAGGGTTAGGGTTAGGGTTATGATTAGGCCATGCCGAATAAGGCATGGGGGTAGGGTTAGGGTTAGGGTTGGGGTTGGGGTTAGTTTTAGGGTTAGGGTTAGGGTTAAGGTTAGGGTCAGAGGGTTAGGGTTAGGGTTAGGGTTGGGGTTCGGGTTAGAGGGTTAGGGTTAGGGTTAGGGTTATGATAAGGCCATGCCGAATAAGGCATGGGGGTAGGGTTAGGGTTTGGGTTAGGTTTAGGGTTAGTGTTAAGGTTAGTGTTAGGGTTAGAGGGTTAGGGTTGGGGTTAGGGTTAGGGTTAGAGGGTTAGGGTTAGGGTTAGGGTTATGATAAGGCCATGCCGAATAAGGCATGGGGGTAGGGTTAGGGTTAGGGTTGGGGTTAGGTTTAGGGTTACGGTTAGAGGGTTAGGGTTGGGGTTAGGGTTAGGGTTAGGGTTATGATAAGGCCATGCCGAATAAGGCATGGGGGTAGGGTTAGGGTTAGGGTTGGGGTTAGGTTTAGGGTTAGGGTTAGAGGGTTAGGGTTAGGGTTAGGGTTATGATAAGGCCATGCCGAATAAGGCATGGGGGTAGGGTTAGGGTTAGGGTTAGGGTTGGGGTTAGGTTTAGGGTTAGGGTTAGAGGGTTAGGGTTAGGGTTGGGGTTAGGGTTAGGGTTAGAGGGTTAGGGTTAGTGTTAGGGGGTTAGGGTTAGGGTTATGGTTAGAGCACTTAATAATGACTAGTTAAGAGCCAATATGTTACTAATTTGCATGTTAATAAGCAACTAATTAATGGTGAATATGTTCCCCATACTAAAGTGTTACCATGTTTTTTTTACTGGTGCACAAAATGAACCTTGTGCAAAGAACAAAACCAACACAGTGCATAAACTCACAACAAATTACACACCTGCAAATCAGTCTGACTTCTGCTGTTGCCATATCCGTAATACGCCGATAGGGAGACGTTTTTATTTACACGATGAGTCGGGTGTGTCTCGAACCTCCGCCGAACCCCTGAGGCCCGACTCACCGAACCACTAGGGTTCCATCGAACCCAGGTTAAGAACCACTGTTCTATAAATAAAAGTTCAAGTACCACTGATAGTCACACACGCACACTAGGTGCGGTGAAATGACCCTCTGCATTCGACCCATCCCCTTGTTCCACCCCCCTGGGAGGTGAGGGGAGCCCGCTGCTTTGGGTGAATTAACCCCCAATTCCAACCCTTGATGCTGAGCGCCAAGCAGGGGGGTAATGGCTCCCATTTTTTTTTTAATAGTCTTTGGTATGACTCGGTTTGAACACTCTTAACCACAAGGCCACTGATCAGGGGCCGTACTTATCAAGCTTCTTAGAGTGCCATTTTACACTTAAGTCCTGAGAATTTGCGAAATTTAGTCCTACTCTCAAACTTAAGAATAAAAGCTTTTTTAATCAACGTTCTTAAGTCTAAGAATCACTCCTACTCTCCACGATATTTAAGAGACCTTCAGAGGTGTCTTAAGTGGTTAGGAGTTGCCAGCAGGGGATGGCACTGAGGCGAGAGAGACGTGCGCGAACGTTCAGGGAACGGAACAATGTTTTTTTTTTTTGATGACGAGCAGCTGATCAAACGGTATCGTTTAGACAGAGCGGATATTATTTTTGTCACAGATTTAATACTTTTCGATTCCATGTTGATTTCTGCATGTGTCTGCAGTGGGCTAGTATATATAGAGCCACCCACACCAGTTTCAAATTAGTTGCCTAATTAATGAATTGGAAAGAAAATGTTATGACAGTAGCGTATGTGTGTGGCCGTGAGGTGAGTGACGTCAGTGAGTGTGTGGGCGATAGAAGAGAGGGAGCCGTAGCGTGAGTGCCGGCGGGGACTAGTTTGTTTTGTATTATTTTGTAGTTTATTGTCAAAATATACACTCCCATTGTCCACTTAAATATTTCCAAGATATTTCTTTATTCTTAGACAACGGATTCCCTTCCGTGATTGGTCATTTCTATGGACACAGAAATGACGTCACCTAAAATTGCGTTTACGGCACATAGTAATGTCGTAATTCAGCTCTGAGTGTGACACTTAAGATTCAGGGGCCGTACTTATCAAGCTTCTTAGAATTACTCCTAAGAAGTCTGCCAAGAGTTGACTTAAGAGTAAATAAATTCTTCGCTGAAAGCTGCACTTAAAAGTTAGTTATCAAGCGTCTTACTCACACTTTCAGCGAAGTGTAGGACTGAATCTTAAGTGTCACACTCAGAGCTGAATTACGACATTACTATGTGCCGTAAACGCAATTTTAGGTGACGTCATTTCTGTGTCCATAGAAATGACCAATCACGGAAGGGAATCCGTTGTCTAAGAATAAAGAAATATCTTGGAAATATTTAAGTGGACAATGGGAGTGTATATTTTGACAATAAACTACAAAATAATACAAAACAAACAAGTCCCCGCCGGCACTCACGCTACCGCTCCCTCTCTTCTCTCGCCCACACACTCACTGACGTCACTCACCTCACGGCCACACACATACGCTACTGTCATAACATTTTCTTTCCAATTCATTAATTAGGCAACTAATTTGAAACTGGTGTGGGTGGCTCTATATATACTAGCCCACTGCAGACACATGCAGAAATCAACAAGGAATCGAAAAGTATTAAATCTGTGACAAAAATAATATCCGCTCTGTCTAAACGATACCGTTTGATCAGCTGCTCGTCATAAAAAAACAAAAAAAACATTGTTCCGTTCCCTGAACGTTCGCGCACGTCTCCCTCGCCTCAGTGCCATCCCCTGCTGGCAACTCCTAACCACTTAAGACACCTCTGAAGGTCTCTTAAATATCGTGGAGAGTAGGAGTGATTCTTAGACTTAAGAATGTTGATAAAACGCTTTTATTCTTAAGTTTGAGAGTAGGACTAAATTTCGCAAATTCTCAGGACTTAAGTGTAAAATGGCACTCTAAAAAGCTTGATAAGTACGACCCCAGTCCTACACTTCGCTGAAAGTGTGAGTAAGACGCTTGATAACTAACTTTTAGAAGAATTGATTTACTCTTAAGTCAACTCTTAGCAGACTTCTTAGGAGTAATTCTAAGAAGCTTGATAAGTACGGCCCCAGGCTATAAACTAATTCAATGACCCGTTTTTTTTTTCTTCTAAACACTTTATCCCTATATCCTTGTAATTCCAGGACGCTGGTATCGTTGTCCGTCCCCACATTGCCGTTGCCGTTTACCGTGTTTGAAACAAAACAAGCACTCTCAAGAAATGAATCAAAACAACACTTTACGTTTCATTTTGGTTCTTCCGCCCTTTCGCCTTACAAAGCACAGCTCATTCTGTGAATGGACAAATCATTCCATTTCCTCTTCCTGTGCCACATTTCAATCATCCCCATATCTTGTGTGATTTTTCTACATGTCTCCTTCATGACTCCCTTGTTCCGGAGTATGCAATCCCCCCCCCCCCCCCCCCCAAAAAAAAAGTGTTCATCGGTTCACATCCATTCCACCCTCTTATGTTGATGTCTCTATTTCCTAATGTGTGTTTGACGACCTTTCTCCCCCCGTGTGACCTGCCACTTGTCTTTGCATTCTCCTCAGCCAAATATAAGTATAACGGATATGTCAGATCACGTAAGTGTGCTTCTCTGTCCCTCCCCCCCGTTACGCTCTCGCACTGCAGACCCTGTTTTTGTTGTTGTTGTTGTTGTTGTTGTTTTTGTTGTAATGTAACCAGATTATACTGATGGTTTCCTTCAGCTTCTGCTTTTTCTTGTTCCCGTCAGCATGTCGTCTTGTGTCTTGAAACAAAGACATCCAGTGAGAGTTAACGGCTAACAGCGTTGCCATCCCTTCCAGGCTGCAACGCTGTTATGTCTGATTTAACCGTCACGCCATGTTTTTGGTGTATGTTGACAGTAGACTGCAAATCTTAAAACATCCCCACCACCACCCCCAAACACACACACAAGTCAAACAGATAGATCTCCATTTGTGAGCTTTGTGTTTTGACGATGACAACGCTCTGTAGTTCCATGAACCATTCTTTTTTGTACTGTGCTGCATCTAGCAGCAGATGGCGCTACAACACCAGGGAACAGTGGAAGCCAAAAAGAGACTGGCGTTCGATTCAAAGCTGATTGCAGTTTAGGTAAATGCAAATGGAGTTTCACATGCTCTTTTTTGTTTTAAAGTTTAAGTTGACATATTTGTTAAGAACATGGATATTGTTTTGTTCCTCAGGCTGCTTCTTGAGCAAGGTCCCACTACATGCTTCCTTTTTCTTGTGTTTACATCAGGGGTGTCCAAACTTTTTCCACTGAGGGCCACACACAAAAATCAAAAGCAAGCGGGGGCCATTTTGGTATTTTTTATTTTAAAAACCAATATATAATATACATTTAGGCTTGATCCCGGTGAACCCAAAGTGTTTTGGTCAAAAAAATATAAAAAATGTGTCATTATTTATTATTATTATTATTATTATTATTATTATTATTATTATTATTATTATTATTATTATTATTATTATTATTTTTCAAAGTTTAAATCTCTAGATCAGGGGTCACCAACGCGGTGCCCGCGGGCACCAGGTAGCCCGTAAGGACCAGATGAGTAGCCCGCTGGCCTGTTCTAAAAATAGCTCAAATAGCAGCACTTACCAGTGAGCTGCCTCTATTTTTTAAATTGTATTTATTTACTAGCAAGCTGGTCTCGCTTTGCCCGACATTTTTAATTCTAAGAGAGACAAAACTCAAATAGAAAATATTTTAAAGACTTGGTCTTCACTTGTTTAAATAAATTCATTTATTTTTTTTACTTTGCTTCTTATAACTTTCAGAAAGACAATTTTAGAGAAAAAATACAACCTTAAAAATGATTTTAGGATTTTTAAACACATATACCTTTTTACCTTTTAAATTCCTTCCTCTTCTTTCCTGACAGTTTAAATCAATGTTCAAGTATTTTTTTTTTTATTGTAAAGAATAATAAATACATTTTAATTACATTCTTCATTTTAGCTTCTGTTTTTTCGACAAAGAATATTTGTGAAATATTTCTTCAAACTTATTATGATTAAAATTCAAAAAAAATATTCTGGCAGATCTAGAAAATCTGTAGAATCAAATTTAAATCTTATTTCAAAGTCTTTTGAATTTCTTCTAAAATTTTTGTTCTTGAAAATCTAGAACAAATAATGATTTGTCTTTGTTAGAAATATAGCTTGGTCCAATTTGTTATATATTCTAACAAAGTGTAGATTGGATTTTAACCTATTTAAAACATGTCATCAAAATTCTAAAATGAATCTTAATCAGGAAAAATTACTAATGATGTTCCATAAATTCTTTTTTTAATTTTTTCAAAAAGATTCGAATTAGCTAGTTTTTGTCTTCTTTTTTTCGGTTGAATTTTGAATTTTAAAGAGTCGAAATTGAAGATAAACTATGTTTCAAAATTTAATTGTCATTTTTTGTGTGTTTTCTCCTCTTTTTGAAACCGTTCAATTAAGTGTAAATATCATTAGTTATTAATAATAACATAGAGTTAAAGGTAAATTGAGCAAATTGGCTATTTCTGGCAATTTATTTAAGTGTGTATCAAACTGGTAGCCCTTCGCATTAATCAGTACCCAAGAAGTAGCTCTTGGTTTCTAAAAGGTTGGTGACCCCTGCTCTAGATCAACATTAGGTCTATCTGTCAAAAAAACGTTTTTAAACATTTAAGTTGTATGCCCTTTTTGTCAAAGAAAACCCAGGTTTTCTATGGGAAAAAACCCCCCCACCATATATGCAATATTTTCCCCCAATTAAATTTTAAAGTAGAATATTTGAGATTATAAAATAATTGGAGCCTTAAAAAGGTCAATAACTCATAACAACATTGACATTTTTTGAGGGAAAAAAAAATCCCACTAAAATGATTGGGGAATCAAAAGGGTCCTACTCATTAAAGTGTTAAAAAATAAATTCTCCTTTTTTTTTTTTACTGATCACTTTTAGCACAATAATCTCGAGATCAGCTTCAGATCTGTCCGTCAATTCTAAGTTTTATTGTTGTTTTATGTTTTTTGTTTGTTCGTTTTAAGCCCTTCTTTTAAAAAACAACAGCTCAGTTTTTTATATGGCAAACACAAAATATTAGGGATGTCCGATAATATCGGCCTGCCGATAAATGCGTTAAAATGTAATATCGGAAATTATCGGTATCGTTTTTTTTTATTATCTGTATCGTTGTTTTTTTTTATTTTTTTTTTTATTTTTATTTTTTATTAAATCAACATAAAAAACACAAGATACACTTACAATTAGTCCACCAACCCAAAAAACCTCCCTCCCCCCCATTTCTTTTTGTTATCAATATTCTGGTTCCTACATTATATATCGATATATATCAATACAGTCTGCAAGGGATACAGTCCGTAAGCACACATGATTGTGTGTGCTGCTGGTCCACTAATAGTACTAACCTTTAACAGTTTATTTGACTCATTTTCATTCATTACTAATTTCTATGTAACTGTTTTTTTACATTGTTTTACTTTCTTTTTTATTCAAGAAAATGTTTTTAATTTAGTTATCTTATTTTATTATTTTTTAAAAAAAAGTACCTTATCTCCACCATACATGGTTGTCCAAATTAGGCATAATAATGTGTTAATTCCACGACTGCATATATCGGTTGATATCGGTATCGGTAATTAAAGAGTTGGACAATATCGGAATATCGGATATCGGCAAAAAGCCATTATCGGACATCCCTACAAAATATGCAACATTTTCCCCAAAGAATACCTCAAAGTGGAATATTTAATGTGACGTAATTGGAGCCTTGAATAGGTCAATAATTCATAATGACGTTGATTTTGATTAAATATTGTTTTTTAAAGAAATGGATGGCAGCTTTGTGTTATTAGAGTAAACATTGCAACATTTTCTTGTTACATTTCACCTGTTTGCTCTTTTATACCACGTTTGTTTGGGGTTTTTTTTAATCGTATTTTTAGAATGTGTCGTGGGGCCGTTAAAAAAACGGCCCCCGGGCCGCACTTTGGACACCCCTGGTTTACATTGAACCATAAAGACAACAATGCATGGCATAAAGGGGATTTTCTTTCTTCTTTTTTTCTGCAAGCGCAGTGCAGGTAGTAAAGACAAAAAGGCCATCATGCTCCCCGCTACGCCTCTTCATCCATCCCATAAGGGCTCGCAAAGCGTCACGTGATTAGCATTTGGGGAAGGGACAGTTGCCGTCTGGGTTGTTCAGAAAGCACAGTGGGGCTGCCAGGGCGGCTGAGCGCGCTCTAATGCCACACGTTGTTTGACAAGGGCCAGATGAATCCAGGAGCTATCGGTGGCGCCCCGTAAATCAAGGAGGCAGCTGACTGCTGGGATAAACGTCTGTTTATCGCCCGGGGGGGGGGGGGGGGGTCACCCGAGCGTGCTCTGTCCTCCAAAGGACCAAACCCAACCAGCCTCCCTGCACCGAAGGCAGGAAAAGGCCTCTCTCTCTCTCTCCAGCACATATTCGACTGGTCTCCCTATCCTTGCCTTCCTCTACACCAGGGGTCACCAACCTTTTTGAAAGCAAGAGCTACTTCTTGGGTACTGATTAATGCGAAGGGCTACCAGTTTGATACACAC
Organism: Entelurus aequoreus; assembly: GCF_033978785.1. Lineage (NCBI taxonomy): Eukaryota > Metazoa > Chordata > Actinopteri > Syngnathiformes > Syngnathidae > Entelurus > Entelurus aequoreus. The sequence continues at coordinate 9,023,251 of NC_084739.1, read as the reverse complement.
TTCAATAAATTGCCAGAAATAGCCAATTTGCTCAATTTACCTTTAACTCTACGTTATTATTAATAACTAATGATATTTACACTTAATTGAACGGTTTAAAAGAGGAGAAAACACGAAAAAAAATGACAATTAAATTTTGAAACATAGTTTATCTTGAATTTCGACTCTTTAAAATTCAAAATTCAACCGAAAAAAAAAGAAGAGAAAAACTAGCAAATTCGAATCTTTTTGAAAAAATTACAAAAATAATTTATGGAACATCATTAGTAATTTTTCCTGATTAAGATTCATTTTATAATTTTGATGACATGTTTTAAATAGGTTAAAATCAGATTAGAATATATAACAAATTGGACCAAGCTATATTTCTAACAAACACAAATCATTATTTCTTCTAGATTTTCCAGAAAAGACATTCAAAAGACTTTGAAATAAGATTTAAATTTGATTCTACAGATTTTCTAGATTTTCCAGAATATTTTTTTTTGAATTTTAATCATAATAAATTTGAAGAAACATTTCACAAATATTCTTCGTCGAAAAAACAGAAGCTAAAATGAAGAATTAAATTAAAATGTATTTATTATTCTTTACAATAAAAAAAAAAAAAAATTACTTGAACATTGTTTTAAATTGTCAGTAAAGAAGAGGAAGGAGTTTAAAAGGTAAAAATGTATATGTGTTTAAAAAAATCATTTTCAAGGTTGTATTTTTTCTCTAAAATTGTTTTTCTGGAAGTTATAAGAAGCAAAGTAAAAAAATAAATAAATTTATATAAACAAGTGAAGACCAAGTCTTTAAAATATTTTCTTGGATTTTCAAATTCTATTTGAGTTTTGTCTCTCTTAGAATTAAAAATGTCGGGCAAAGCGAGACCAGCTTGCTAGTAAATAAATACAATTTTAAAAAATAGAGGCAGCTCACTGATAAGTGCTGCTATTTGAGCTATTTTTAGAGCAGGCCAGCGGGCTACTCATCTGGTCCTTACGGGCTACCTGGTGCCCGCGGGCACCGCGTTGGTGACCCCTGATCTAGAGAGCCTTGACCCCTTTGAAACGTGCATGAATATGGTTGGTAGCAAACATGGCGCCCTGTAGTCAGCTTTTGACCAATCATTGAGGAGATCATCTGGCCATACTCTCTCTGATTGGACGTGACTACAGGGCTACCAACTTTGAAACCCAGTGGGCCATATTCTCTTTATACACGACTCTGGGACTGGCGATGTTGAGTGAAATATCGCAAACTTTTACGAGATGCCGCGAATCCATGCATATATCCCGGCGATAACCCAGCAGCAGGCACAAGACATTGATACAACATTGATTATACGCACATGTCCTTTGAAACGATGTTGCAAAATAGTTGTGTCTGTAAATTGAGACAATGTTGATGTCGAACGTCGGATCCACGTTGTTGGTTGGGAAATTACCACATTTCGATGGTCAAATCAACGTCACAAACTGACATTGGTTAGACGTCGTCAAAAAGCATGTTGTTTCAACGTTGTATTTGTGCTGTAGGATATTGGTTGGGAAATGACCAAAAGTCAATGGTCAAATCAACTTTAGAACCCAACATTCATTGAACGTCGTCGAAAAGCATGTTGTTTCAACGTTAGGTTTGAGTTTGAAAATATTGGTTGGGAAATTACCAATAATTCAATGGTCAAATCAACGTCACAACCTGACATTGATTCAACGTCGTCAAACAGTATGTTTCAAAGTATTAGTGTTGTAGGATATTGGTTGGGAAATGACCAAATTTCAATGGTCAAATCAACGTCAGAACCCAACCTTGATTAAATGTCGTCGAAAATCATGTTGTTTCAGCGTTAGGTTTGAGTTCGAAAAATATTGGTTGGGAAATGACCAACAATTCAATGGTCAAATCAACGTCACAACCTGACATTGAATAAACGTAGACAAAAAGCATGTTGTTTCAACGTTGTATTTGTGTTGTAGAATATTGGTTGGGAAATTACCAAAATTCAATGGTCAAATCAACGTCAGAACTCAACGTTGATTAAAAGTTGTCGAAAGCATGTTGTTTCAATGTTGTATTTGTGTTGTAGAATATTGGTTGGGAAATGACCAAAATTCAATGGTCAAATCAACGTCACAACCTGACATTGATTCAACGTCGTCAAACAGTATGTTTCAAAGTATTAGTGTTGTAGGATATTGGTTGGGAAATGACCAAATTTCAATGGTCAAATCAACGTCAGAACCCAACCTTGATTAAATGTCGTCGAAAATCATGTTGTTTCAGCGTTAGGTTTGAGTTAGAAAAATATTGGTTGGGAAATGACCAACAATTCAATGGTCAAATCAACGTCACAACCTGACATTGAATAAACGTAGACAAAAAGCATGTTGTTTCAACGTTGTATTTGTGTTGTAGAATATTGGTTGGGAAATTACCAAAATTCAATGGTCAAATCAACGTCAGAACTCAACGTTGATTAAAAGTTGTCGAAAGCATGTTGTTTCAATGTTGTATTTGTGTTGTAGAATATTGGTTGGGAAATGACCAAAATTCAATGGTCAAATCAACGTCACAACCTGACATTGATTCAACGTCGTCAAAGAGCATGTTTCAACGTATTAGTGTTGTAGGATATTGGTTGGGAAATGACCAAAATTCAATGGTCAAATCAACGTCACAACCTGACATTGAATAAACGTTGTCAAAAAGTATGTTGTTTCAACGTTATATTTGTGTTGTAGGATATTGGTTGGGAAATGACCAAATTTCAATGGTCAAATCAACGTCAGAACCCAACATTGATTAAACGTAGTCAAAAAGCATGTTGTTTCAACGTTGTATTTGTGTTGTAGAATTTTGGTTGGGAAATTACCAAAATTCAATGGTCAAATCAACGTCAGAACTCAACGTTGATTAAAAGTTGTCGAAATCATGTTGTTTCAATGTTGTATTTGTGTTGTAGAATATTGGTTAAGAAATGACCAAAATTCAATGGTCAAATCAACGTCAGAACCCAACATTGATTAAATGTCGTCGAAAATCATGTTGTTTCAACAATAGGTTTGAGTTCGAAAAATATTGGTTGGGAAAAGACCAAAATTGAATGGTCAAGTCAACGTCACAACCTGACATTGAATAAACGTTGTCAAAAAGCATGTTGTTTCAATGTTGTATTTGTGTTGTAGAATTTTGGTTAGGAAATGACCAAAATTCAATGGTCAAATCAACGTCACAACCTGACATTGATTCAACGTCGTCGAAAATCATGTTGTTTCAACGTATTAGTGTTGTAGGATATTGGTCGGGAAATGACCAACATTCAATGGTCAAATCAACGTCACAACCTGACATTGAATAAACGTTGTCAAAAAGCATGTTGTTTCAACGTTGTACTTGTGTTGTGGAATATTGGTTGGGAAATGACCAAATTTTAATGGTCAAATCAACGTCAGAACCCAACATTGATTAAATGTCGTTGAAAATCATGTTGTTTCAATGTTAGGTTTGAGTTCGAAAAATATTGGTTGGGAAATGACCAAATTTCAATGGTCAAATCAACGTCACAACCTGACATTGAATAAACGTTGTAAAAAGGCGTGTTGTTTCAACGTTGTATTTATGTTGTAGGATAAAGGTTGGGAAATGACCAAAATTCAATGGTCAAATCAACGTCACAACCCAACATTGATTAAACGTCGTCAAAAAGCATGTTGTTTCAACGTTGTATTTGTGTTGTAGAATTTTGGTTTGGAAATGACCAAAATTCAATGGTCAAATCAACGTCACAACCTGACATTGAATAAACGTCGTCAAAGAGCATGTTTCAACGTATTTGTGTTGTAGGATATTGGTTGGGAAATGACCAAAATTCAATGGTCAAATCAACGTCAGAACCCAACATTGATTAAACGTCGTTGAAAAGCATGTTGTTTCAACGTTAGGTTAGAGTTCTAAAATATTATTTGGGAAATGACCAAATTTCAATGGTCAAATCAACGTCACAACCTGACATTGGTTAAATGTCGTCAAAAAGCATGTTGTTTCAACGTTGTATTTGTGTTGTAGAATATCGGTTGGGAAATGACCAAATTTCAATGGTCAAATCAACGTCACAACCCAACATTGATTCAACGTCGTTGAAAAGCATGTTGTTTCAACGTCAGCTTTGAGTCCTGCTGTACATATTTACTTCAGAAAAGAGAAGTGTTGGATTCTTCTCCTGTTGACTTATTTGTATTTGACTTTATTAAATGTTTGGGTATAATTTTATTAAATAAAACTATATCTATATATATATATATATATATATATATATATATATATATATATATATATATATATATATATATATATATATATATATATATATATATATATATATATATATATACATATACACATGGCCCCGTTCCTTGCGGTTTACCTGACACATGAAACGTGACGAATTGAGGGGGTGCACTACGCTATCCACTTAAGCTGCCAGACGTCGGTAGCGTTTTGAATATCTTAAAATGTGTTTTGTGGCAATTCCAACTTTGACCACAGCGTCAGTTGCTATGTAGAGTGGCTCTTTCCGTCATTTTCAGCGGACTGCATTGCCTTCCATACGGCCACCAAGGAATGGGGCCGTATGAATTCCTTCCCCACTGTATCTAAAATCAAGGTCTCCTATTGAGATCAATTGAAACTAGAGATGTCCAATAATATCGGTCCGCCGATATTATCGGCCGATAAATGCGTTAAAATGTAATATCGGAAATTATCGGTATCGGTTTTTTTTATTATCAGTATCGTTTTTTTTATTTTTTATTTATTTTTATTTTTTTTAATCCACATAAAAAACACAAGATACACTTACAATTAGTGCACCAACCCAAAAAAACCTCCCTCCCCCATTTACACTCATTCACACAAAAGGGTTGTTTCTTTCTGTTATTAATATTCTGCTTCCTACATTATATATCAATATATATCAATACAGTCTGCAAGGGATACAGTCCGTAAGCACACATGATTGTGCGTGCTGCTGGTCCACTAATAGTACTAACCTTTAACAGTTAATTTTACAAATTTTCATTAATTACTAGTTTCTATGTAACTGTTTTTATATTGTTTTACTTTCGTTTTTATTCAAGAAAATGTTTTTAATTTATTAATCGTATTTTATTTGATTAATTTTTTTAAAAAAGTACCTTATCTTCACCATACCTGGTTGTCCAAATTAGGCATAATAATGTGTTAATCCCACGACTGTATATATCGGTTGATATCGGTATCGGTTGATATCGGTATCGGTAATTAAAGCGTTGGACAATATCGGATATCGACAAAAAGCCATTATCGGACATCCCTAATTGAAACCAATTCAATTGGTACTTGGCCGCCCCCAAAACAACACAATTTTTAACACATAACATTTGTTTTTTTAAATAAAAACTAACTTTTTGATAAGAAATAGCATATGAAAACAATGTAATAGAATGTACTACTTCTTCTTCTCACTTTCTTCCTTTGTTGGTTATGTTGCTCTCGAGCTAAACAATGCTAGAGAGTAAAACAAGAAGTCTTTGGTCTCTGTGGCGTTTGCTATGCCAACTCAGCAGTGGTGCTCCACCTAGTGGAGAACCACTGAATTGAATAGTCAAACATAGTGTGACTGTTCAAACTGCGTGTAGTGTCACAAAATATGAAAAACACTTGGAAAATAAAACGTACGCCCTGTTTTTTAATGACTACGTAGGCCTGCCACGCTACTGTATTTAATTGTTGGTCATTCTGGTGGTACTCGGAGAGCCCACAGTGAGGTGGTACTCGGTGGAAAAAAAATTGAGAACCACGGACTTAAAGCGTAGCAATTATAGTTGAGTACAGGCCAAAAGTTTGGACACACCTTCTTCTCATTCAATGTTTTTTTTTTAATTATTTTCATGACTATTTACATTGTAGATTGTCCCTGAAGGCATCACAACTATGAATGGAACACATGTGGAGTTATGCACTTAACAAAAAAAGGTGAGATAACTGAAAACTTGTTTTATATTCTAGTTTCTTCAAAATAGCCGCCCCTTTGCTGTGATTACTGTTTTGCACACTCTTGGCATTCTCTGCATGAGCTTCAAGAGGTAGTCACCTGAAAGAGTTTTCACTTTACAGTAGGGCTGCAACAACTAATCGATTAAAATCGATTATAAAAATAGTTGGCGATTCATTTAGTCATCGATTCATTGGATTTATTCTATGCGCATGCGCAGAGGCAATTTATAATTTTTTAAATTTTTTTTATTTATTTTAATTGTATTTTTTTTAATAAACCTTTATTTATAAACTGCAACATGTACAAACAGCTGAGAAACAATAATCAAAATAAGTATGGTGCCAGTATGCTGTTTTTTTTTCAATAAAATACCGGAAAGGATAGAAATGTAGTTTGTCTCTTTAGTCAATCGATTAATCGAAGTAATAATCGACAGATTAATCGATTATCAAATTAATCGTTAGCTGCAGCCCTACTTTAAAGGTGTCCTAGTTTTGATGCTTTCAGTGATAATCTACAATGTAAATAGTCATGAAAACACACACTCTTGGGAACTCTTTCAAGGCTGAAAACCATTTCGGGTGACTACTTCGTGAAGCTCATCAAGACAATGCCAAGAGTGTGCAAAGCAGTAAAGGCAAAGGGTGGCTATTTTGAAGGAACTACAATATAAAACGTGTTTTCAGTGATTTCACCTTTTTTTGTTAAGTACATACACTACCGTTCAAATAGTTTGGGGTCACCCAAACAATTTTGTGGAATAGCCTTCATTTCTAAGAACAAGAATAGACTGTCGAGTTTCAGATGAAAGTTCTCTTTTTCTGGCCATTTTGAGCGTTTAATTGACCCCACAAATGTGATGCTCCAGAAACTCAATCTGCTCAAAGGAAGGTCAGTTTTGTGGCTTCTGTAACGAGCTAAACTGTTTTCAGATGTGTGAACATGATTGCACAAGGGTTTTCTAATCATCAATTAGCCTTCTGAGCCAATGAGCAAACACATTGTACCATTAGAACACTGGAGTGATAGTTGCTGGAAATGGGCCTCTATACACCTATGTAGATATTGCACCAAAAACCAGACATTTGCAGCTAGAATAGTCATTTACCACATTAGCAATGTATAGAGTGTATTTCTTTAAAGTTAAGACTAGTTTAAAGTTATCTTCATTGAAAAGTACAGTGCTTTTCCTTCAAAAATAAGGACATTTCAATGTGACCCCAAACTTTTGAACGGTAGTGTAACTCCACATGGAGTTATTCATAGTTGTGATGCCTTCAGTGACAATCTACAAGGTAAATCAGGGGTGGCAAACTCATTTTAGCTCAGGGGCCGCATGGAGGAAAATCTGTGCACACGCGGGCCGGACTATTAAAATCATGGCATTAAAACTAAAAAATAAAGACAACTTCAGATTGTTTTCTTTGTCTTACTTTAGCCAAAAATAGAACTAACACATTCTGAAAATATCACATTAAAAATATAGAAAAAAATACTGGCAGCAGTGAAGGAAAGAAGAAAGTGAATGAATGTTTATAACTGAATAAATGTACATAAGCATGAACATTTTTTTCTATTGTATTATTTTTTTTAATGAATTAAGTAACGTTCATGACAACCTTTTTCCAAAACACAATATAGAATGTGAGATACAACAGGATAATGCATACATTTATCATTTGTTCAACTATATCAGGGGTCGGCAACCCGCGGCTCATGCGGCTCTTTAGCGCCGCCCTAGTGGCTCTCTGAAGCTTTTTCAAAAATGTATGAAAAATGGAAAAAGATGAGGGGGAAAAAAAAAAAAATTGTTTTAATATGGTTTCTGTAGGAGGACAAACATGACACAAACCTCCCTAATTGTTATAAATCACACTGTTTATATTAAACATGCTTCACTGATTCGAGTATTTGCCGAGCGCCGTTTTGTCCTACTAATTTTGGCGGTCCTTGAACTCACCTTTAGTTTGTTTACATGTATAACTTTTTCCGACTTTCTAGGACGTGTTTTATGCCACTTCTTTTTCTGTCTCAATTTGTCCAACAAACTTTTAACGTTGTGCGTGAATGCACAAAGGTGAGTTTTGTTGATGTTATTGACTTGTGTGGAGTGCTAATCAGACATATTTGGTCACTGCTTGACTGCAAGCTAATCGATGCTAACATGCTATTTAGGCTAGCTATATGTACATATTGCATCATTATGCCTCATTTGTAGCTATATTTGAGCTCATTTAGTTTCCTTTGAGTCCAATTAATTCAATTTATACCTCATGACACACTATCTGTATGTAATATGGCTTCTAATTTCTTGCGGCTCCAGACAGATTTGTTTTTGTATTTTTGGTCCAATATGGCTCTTTCAACATTTTGGGTTGCCGACCCCTGAACTATATGATTTGCCTGAGAAGCTGGACAGGAAAAAAATAAAAAAATAAAATAATAATAATAATCATTTGTTTTCAAAACGCTTACAAAAAAGAGGGACCCCAAAAATGTAATGTGGCACCCCATTTTTATGACTTGATGGGGTCCCTTGGACCCCATTTTGAAAATTCCTAGCGCCAACACCGATGGAGTATTGGTACGTGCAAAACAGCAGCAGGCGGCTGTGGCCTGCGGGCCGGTTCTAATACTAATCAAATATCATCCCGGGGGGCCATGGATCATTCATTCGTGGACCGGATCCTTGACTCTGACACCCCTGATGTACCAGTCGTGGTCAAAAGTTGACATACACTTGCGAAGAACATCATGTCATGGCTGTCTTGAGTTTCCAATATTTTCTACAACTAATTTTTGTTTGTGATAGAGTGATTGGTCACCAAAAAAACATTCATCAAGTTTGGTTCTTTTTATGAATTTATTATGGGTCTACTGAAAATGTCAGCAAATGTGCTGGGTCAAAAGTATACATACAGCAATGTTCATATTTGGCAAGTTTCACTGCAATAAGGCGCTTTTGGTAGCCATCCACAAGCTTCTGCTTGAAGTTTTGACCACTCCTCTTGACAAAATTGGTGCAGTTCAGCTAAATGTGTTGGTTTTCTGACATGGACTTGTTTCTTCAGCATTGTCCACACCGTTTAAGTCAGGACTTTGGGACAGCCATTCTAAAACCTTATCCTAGCCCAATTTAGCCATTCCTTTACCACTTTTTATGTTTTATGGGTCCTTGTCCTGTTGGAACACCCAACTGCGCCCAAGACCCAACCTCCGGGCTGATGATTTTAGGTTGTCCTGAAGAATTTGGGGGTAATCCTCCTTTTTTTACTGACCCATTTACTCTCTGTAAAGCACCAGTTCCATTGGCAATACAACAGGCCCAGAGCATAATACTACCACCACCATGCTTGACGGTAGGGATGGTGTTCCTGGGATTAAAGGCCTCACCTTTTCTCCTCCAAACATATTGCTGGGTATTGTGGCCAAACGGCTCAATTTTTGTTTCGTCTGACCACAGAACCTAACATCATCAACCCAGAGGTTGGGTCTTGGGCGCAGTTGGGTGTTCCAACAGGACAATGACCCCCAAACACACGTCAAAAGTGGTAAAGGAACGGCTAAATCAGGCTAGAATTAAGGTTTTAGAATGGCCTTTCCAAAGTCCTGACTTAAATGTTCGGACAATGCTGAAGAAACAAGTCCGTGTCAGAAAACCAACACATTTAGCTGAACTGCACCAATTTTGTCAAGAGGAGTGGTCAAAATTTCAAGCAAAAGCTTGCCAGTTCTATTGGCAGCAAAACAGGCCCAGAGCATAATACTTTCACCACCATGCTTGACGGTAGGGATGGTGTTCCTGGGATTAAAGGCCTCACCTTTTCTCCTCCAAACATATTGCTGGGTATTGTGGCCAAACGGCTCAATTTTTGTTTCATCTGGCATCACATGGACAAAGATAAGAGGAAAGTTCTGAACTCTTTACAAGTATATGTAAACTTTGACCATGAAAATAAAGAAAACGCTTTGAATGAGAAGGTGTGTCCAAAAATTTTGGCCTGTATTGTATGGGAAATAAAGCCAACAAGCAGGTGAATATTTGTCACATAATATGTTACGTAAACTGCCCAATCAACATTTGGTGCCATGACAAATATACCAGAAATTAACTTCCCCAAAAAGTCTCTTTGTTTGTTGTTCCGGACCCCGAGTACCGGAACCGCATGTGCGAGTGCAGCCTTCATCCGAGGTGAACCCTTCCCGATGTTTAACGACGACAAGAGAACGTTTCATAAATTATTAGCTGCAAACGTGTGCTGCACATTATGCTTGACGTGACTAAAACATCTGAAGGGATTTGACTGGCTTAAGCCCATGCCGGCGTCTCTCGCTTTGTTCCACCGCAAAGTGAGGGTGGGGAAAAAAAAAGGAAAAAAAAAAAGTGAAGGGGCTCCTGATTAATTCATGTTTGTCACAAAATGCGAAGGAAATGTCGCAGCGGCGACGACGTGGAATAACAAAGGAAGAAGAAATGATCCGGCTTTTATTGTATGCTTATTTTAGAGCTTATCAGAAGTCAAAGGTACTTTTTTGATGATGCCTTGTCAGGTTGTTTCAACTGTCTCTTTATTTTTTGATTCAGAACAATCTGCTTGGATCGGTAAATCATGCCAATGTGCTCATTTCCTAATTGTTTATCTGAGAACAGCTTTTATCCTCACACTCTGTATTCTTCATTGTTTGACAGTAATGGATGACGTTAGACCGTCTTTCCATAAGCGATCCGTTAAAGCCCCCGGCTGCACCTCCATCGCCTCGAACGCTTTCTTGCCCAACGCCCTGCCAGGCCACAAGGACGTGTCGGTTAAGCCCGGCGCCATCAACGTGCCCCTTGTTAATAACCGTAAAGGGAGCCTGCTTCCCACGGGGCCGGGTCCTGCGGCTCGCCATTCCAAACTGCGCCTCAGTATCTCGGTGCCAGAAGACGCCAGGTCCTTGGCGGAGAGTCGGCTGAACCGGGCCCGCAGTCTGCCGGTGAAATACCGCTACCACCCCAGTAATGCCATGCTGCACAGTCAAAGTAGCCACTGTAGGTTGGCCCCTTAGCGGGATGCATCAGTCAGTAGCCTGCCCGTGCTGTTTGCTGCATGACGGTTCACTGAGGCCGCTTCTTTGCACGGGTTTTTTTGCAGTGGTTGCTGCTGTTTGAGCCACCATCAGGCTGAAGGGGTTGTGAGTAGCCCGTAGCTTGGAGGAGACTTAACCTGGGCTGTGGGAATACACTCAGTATGTACTAGAGATGGGCAATGCATATTTTCAAACAGATCTAAAATAATTATTTTTAACAATCCCAAAGAAAAAAAACATTACATAATTTTTTTAATTTTTTTTTTTTTTTTTTTTTAAGAGCACTCAATGCTAATAAATAGTGATGGGAGAAGTAGCCCGTAGCTTGGAGGAGACTTAACCTGGGCTGTGGAAATACACTCAGTATGTACTAGGGATGGGCAATCAAATTCACTGAAATTAACATGTCATGTAATATTTTTTTTGTATGCATATTTTCAAACACATCTAAAATAATTATTTTTAACAATCCCAAAGAAAAAAAACATACATTTTTATTTGTATTTATTTTTTATTTTTTTTAGAGCACTCAATGCTAATAAATAGTGATGGGAGAAGTAGCCTATAGCTTGGAGGAGACTTAACCTGGGCTGTGGGAATACACTCAGTATGTACTAGGGATGGGCAATCAAATTCACTGAAATTAACGTGTCATGTAATATCTTTTTTGTATGCATATTTTCAAACACATCTAAAATAATTATTTTTAACAATCCCAAAGAAAAAAAACATAAATTATTATTATTATTATTATTATTTTTTTTTTTAGAGCACTCAATGCTAATAAATAGTGATGGGAGAAGTAGCCTGTAGCTTGGAGGAGACTTAACCTGGGCTGTGGGAATACACTCAGTATGTACTAGGGATGGGCAATCAAATTCACTGAAATTAACATGTCATGTAATATTTTTTTTGTATGCATATTTTCAAACACATCTAAAATAATTATTTTTAACAATCCCAAAGAAAAAAAACATAAATTATTATTATTATTATTATTTTTTTTTTTTTAGAGCACTCAATGCTAATAAATAGTGATGGGAGAAGTAGCCTGTAGCTTGGAGGAGACTTAACCTGGGCTGTGGGAATACACTCAGTATGTACTAGGGATGGGCAATCAAATTCACTGAAATTAACATGTCATGTAATATTTTTTTTGTATGCATATTTTCAAACACATCTAAAATAATTATTTTTAACAATCCCAAAGAAACAAAATATTACATAATTTTATTTTACTTATTTTTTTTAATTATTATTATTATTTTTTAGAGCACTCAATGCTAATAAATAGTGATGGGTGAAGTAGCATGTAGCTTGGAGGAGACTTAACCTGGGCTGTGGGAATACACTCAGTATGTACTAGGGATGGGCAATCAAATTCACTGAAATTAACGTGTCATGTAATAAATTTTTTGTATGCATATTTTCAAACACATCTAAAATAATTATTTTTGACCCCCGAAGGGAATAAGCGATATAAAATGGATGGATGGATGGAATCGCAAAGAAAAAAAAACATTACATAATTTTTTATTTTTTTATTTTATTTTATTTTTTTATTTTTTTTAGAGCACTCAATGCTAATAAATAGTGATGGGTGAAGTAGCCCGTAGCTTGGAGGAGACTTAACCTGGGCTGTGGGAATACACTCAGTATGTACTAGGGATGGGCAATCAAATTCACTGAAATTATCGTGTCATGTAACATCTTTTTTGTATGCATATTTTCAAACACATCTAAAATAATTATTTTTTAACAATCCCAAAGAAAAAAAAAACATTACATAATTGTATTTTTAATTTTTAATTTTTATTTTTTATTTTTTTTAGAGCACTCAATGCTAATAAATAGTGATGGGTGAAGTAGCCCGCAGCTTGGAGGAGACTTAACCTGGGCTGTGGGAATACACTCAGTATATACTAGGGATGGGCAATCAAATTCACTGAAATTAACGTGTCATGTAATATTTTTTTTGTATGCATATTTTCAAACACATCTAAAATAATTATTTTTAACAATCCCAAAGAAAAAAAACATTATATATATATTTTTTTTTTTTTTTTTTTAGAGCACTCAATGCTAATAAATAGTGATAGGTGAAGTAGCCCGTAGCTTGGAGGAGACTTAACCTGGGCTGTGGGAATACACTCAGTATGTACTAGGGATGGGCAATCAAATTCACTGAAATGAACGTGTCATTTAATATTTTTTTGTATGCATATTTTCAAACACATCTAAAATAATTATTTTTTAACAATCCCAAAGAAAAAAACATTACATTACATTTTTTTTTTTTTTTTTTTTTAGAGCACTCAATGCTAATAAATAGTGATGAGTGAATGACTGAACTGGGGCGGTATAGCTCGGTTGGTAGGGTGGCCGTGCCAGCAACTTGAGGGTTCCAGGTTCGATCCCCGCTTCCGCCATCCTAGTCACTGCCGTCGGTCCTTGGGCAAGACACTTAACCCACCTGCTCCCAGTGCCACCCACACTGGTTTAAATGTAACTTAGATATTGGGTTTCACTATGTAAAGCGCTTTGAGTCACTAGAGAAAAAGCGCTATATAAATATAATTCACTCACTCACTCGCTGTATTGACACTGTGCTGGGGGTTCATAATGATCTGACGGATTAAAAAGTCGCTACATTAAAATGAACAATTTTCAAATATAGACTTAGACTTACACAAACTAATACATATCATTTATTAGGTTTGTTTATACAAATAGTTGTGCAGTATGGAATTATAAATACCCAATTCTGGTCAATGAGCCAAATAGTAAACATGAAAAGAACATTATTTACCTAACATTTTGCGCTATAAGATCACAGTGACAACGTTTAAACAATCAGAAACCTCGGAAAAGACAGCAAAGCAGTTAAACGACACAGCAGCTGTATCGTTTTTTTTCTTCTTAAATGACACACACCAAAGCTTCACACACAGTATCACTTCTTGTCTTTTCATGCGGCAACGATGCCTTATCGTATCGTTTGACCCATCACTATTAATTTAATTATTTAAACACCATTTCATTATCTTACGATGAATTGTGTGTGTTTTTAAATTCATTTCAACGACAAGGTAAAACTAAAGCACACATTATATTCCATCATATTTATTGCCAAATTAAGACAATATAGATTATTGTAAAATTTACAAAATGACTGGGAAAATTAGCAATAAAAGATAATACAGATCATTAATATTCTGTGAATATTTTATTATTGACAACTTTCTTTACTTTTAAAGGAAAACTGACCAAAATAAAATATTTTCTGACCTATAGAACATATACATACACAAAATAAAACAACATACTTTTTTTTTGTTTTTTTGCATAACATTCAAAATGATAATTCAAAATAAAGTCCTATAACTTACAGATTGACAAATATGAGCTGGAGTTGTTCCAAAATTCTCTGTGGACCTTACTCCATCAGGTTCTAGCTATAGACTATATATATATATATATATATATATATATATATATATATATATATATATATATATATATATATATATATATATATATATATACATATACATACACTATACCAGGGGTCACCAACGTGGTGCCCGCCTCTATTTTTTAAATTGTATTTATTTACTAGCAAGCTGGTCTCGCTTTGCCTGACATTTTTAATTCTAAGAGAGACAAAACTCAAATAGAATTTGAAAATCCAAGAAAATATTTTAAAGACTTGGTCTTCACTTGTTTGAATAAATTCATTAATTTTTTTACTTTGCTTCTTATAACTTTCAGAAAGACAATTTTAGAGAAAAAAATACAACCTTAAAAATGATTTTAGGATTTTTAAACACATATACCTTTTTACCTTATAAATTCTTTCCTCTTTTTTCCTGACAATTTAAATCAATGTTCAAGTAATTTTTTTTTTATTATTGTAAAGAATAATACATACATTTTAATTTAATTCTTCATTTTAGCTTGTGTTTTTTCGACGAAGAATATTTGTGAAATATTTCTTCAAACTTATTATGATTAAATTTCAAAAAAAATATTCTGGCAAATATAGAAAATCTGTAGAATCAAATTTAAATCTTATTTCAAAGTCTTTTGAATTTCTTATAAAATTTTTGTTCTGGAAAATCTAGAAGAAATAATAATTTGTCTTTGTTAGAAATATAGCTTGGTCCAATTTGTTATATATTCTAACAAAGTGTAGATTGGATTTTAACCTATTTAAAATATGTCATCAAAATTCTAAAATTAATCTTAATCAGGAAAAATTACTAATGATGTTCCATAAATTATTATTTTTTTATTTTTCCAAAAAGATTCGAATTAGCTAGTTTTTCTCTTTTTTTTTTCGGTTGAATTTTGAATTTTAAAGAGTCGAAATTGAAGATAAACTATGTTTCAAAATTGAATTGTCATTTTTTTCGTGTTTTCTCCTCTTTTAAACCGTTCAATTAAGTGTAAATATCATTAATTATTAATAATAACATAGAGTTAAAGTAAATTGAGCAAATTGGCTATTTCTGGCAATTTATTTAAGTGTGTATCAAACTGGTAGCCCTTCGCATTAATCAGTACCCAAGAAGTAGCTCTTGGTTTCAAAAAGGTTGGTGACCCCTGCATTATACTATCGCACTTTGATCAGAATGACCCTGCCCATCTTTTAGTATGTACTTTTGGGTTGATACAGGCCAAAAGTTTGGACACACCTTCTCACTCCCATGCGTTTTCTTTATTTTCACGACTACTTTACCTCGTAGATTGTCACTGAAGACATCGAACCCATGACACCTGTGAAGTGAAAACCCTTTCATCAGAATCAGAATACCTTTATTGTCATTGCTCAGTGCTTTTAAAACAACCTACTTAAAATAGCCTTAAGACAACAAACAATAATAAAACAATTACAAATTTAAAAACATAATAAAATGTTAAAAAAACAGATTGCACAGTAGATCTCTATCAGAGGTAAGCAAGTTAATAAAGTGGTGAGTGTTCAGGTACGTACAGAGTTTAGGGCAATAACAGCTCTAGGATAGAAACTGGTTTTCAATCTATTTGTCCTTGCTTTGATGGTCTTATAGCGCCTCCCTGAGGGCAAGAGTTCAAGCCAGTGGTGACTTGGGTGGGATGAGTCCCTGAGGATGCTGTTTGCAAAACAGTAAAAACAGCAATGAAACTAGAGTATAAAACATCCATCCATTTTCTACAGCTTGTTCCTTTTCGGGGTCGCGGGGGGTTGCTGGAGCCTATCTCAGCTGCATTCAGTTGGAAGGCGGGGTACACCCTGGACAAGTCGCCACCTCATCGCAGAGAATATAAAACAAGTTTTCAGTTATTTCACCTTTTTTTTTAATTTATTAAGTACATAACTCCACATGTGTTCATTCGTAGTTTTGACGCCTTCAGTGACAATCTACAACGTAAATAGTCATGAAAATGAAGAAAACCCGTTGAAATGAGAAGGTGTGTCCAAACCTTTTTGGCCTGTACTGTATTTTAGTGCACTAAAATGACAAAACAGACTTCATAATGTTTGGTTTTGTGCAAAGTTGATATTAGCCGACCTCGGATGACACAAAATAAGACATTCATCCGACCAAATTCCCTTTCTTTGGAATGGTCACGCCTTGTTTTGTGTAGTCCGATTTGCGCTGGTATGATTGTTATTGATTTCTAACCAACGGACTAATACAGGTTTGCAGTGCTTGAAGCTGTCGGACTCAGCCAGTAGTGAAGATCAGACTCCACCTAAGCTTCTTTCTCGTCCTTTCAGTCTTGCAAAGTGTCGAGCCCTTGTCCCCGCCCCCCAAAAATTGAATATTTAATCTCAACACGGATCATTAATTTGGAAGCTAGTCCTGACCTTCGTCTGCTGGAGGGTTATTTGTCCTTACTAGCTTGCTTCTGACATGTCTAGCCCACTAATTCATCGCCGTGTTAGCGTGTCCTTCATAACGCGTGTGTGTGTGTGTGAGTGTTCTCTTGGCATGGAGGTAGACCAGTAGAAGAGCCATTCTGCGCCATACAACTGCACTGCAAAAAACTGAAATCTAAGTAAGCAAATATCTGAAATAAGGCTGATATTTGCTTATTTTCTGTCTGATAAGGTCATTCTTCTCAGTAAGCAGATTTTATATAATTTTTTTTATGTTGTATTTTTTTTTTCATGTATCTCGTGCGCACGAGATACATGTCTAAAAAAAAAATTCAAAAAAATTATACATTTTTTAAATTTTTTTTAAAATAATTCTATAAAAAGTTTCTCGTGCGCACGAGATACATGTCTAAAAAATTAAAAATTAAAAAAATTAATTACACACATTTTTTTTCCCCCATCTTCCTTTAGGGGCTCCGTAGAAATCTAAGTAAGATTAAATATCTCAAATAAGGGTGATATTTGCTTATTTTCTGTCTGATAAGGTCATTCTTCTCAGTAAGCAGATTTTGTATAATTTTTTTTATGTTGTATTTTTTTTTAGACATGTATTTCGTGCGCACGAGATACATGTCTAAAAAAAAAAATTCAAAAAAATTATACATTTATTTTTTATATTTTTTATAATTTTATAAAAAGTTTCTCGTGCGCACGAGATACATGTCTAAAAAATAAAAATTAAAAAAAATAAATTATACAAAAAAAAAATTCCCCTATGTCATTTTAGGAGCTCTGTAGAAATCTAAGTCAAATTAAATATCTCAAATAAGGGTGATATTTGCTTATTTTCTGTCTGATAAGGTCATTCTTCTCAGTAAGCAGATTTTATATATTTTTTTTTATGTTGTATTTTTTTTAGACATGTATCTCGTGCGCACGAGATACATGTCTAAAAAAAAAATTCAAAAAAATTATACATTTTTATTTTTATTTTTTTATAATTTTATAAAAAGTTTCTCGTGCGCACGAGATACATGTCTAAAAAATAAAAAATAAAAAAAGTTAATTATACACATTTTTTTTCCCCCCATCTTCCTTTAGGGGCTCCGTAGAAATCTAAGTAAGATTAAATATCTCAAATAAGGGTGATATTTGATAATTTTCTGTCTGATAAGGTCATTCTTCTCAGTAAGCAGATTTTATTTTTATTTTTTTATGTTGTATTTTTTTTTAGACATGTATCTCGTGCGCACGAGAAACTATCTCGTGCGCACGAGATACATGTCTAAAAAAAAAATTCAAAAAAATTATACATTTATTTTTTATATTTTTTATAATTTTATAAAAAGTTTCTCGTGCGCACGAGATACATGTCTAAAAAATAAAAATTAAAAAAAATAAATTATATAAAAAAAAAATTCCCCTACGTCATTTTAGGAGCTCTGTAGAAATCTAAGTAAAATTAAATATCTCAAATAAGGCTGATATTTGCTTATTTTCTGTCTGATAAGGTCATTCTTCTCAGTAAGCAGATTTTATATATATTTTTTTATGTTGTATTTTTTTTTAGACATGTATCTCGTGTGCACGAGATAGTTTCTCGTGCGCACGAGATACATGTCTAAAAAAAAAATTCAAAAAAATTATACTTTTTTAAATTTAAAAAAAAAATAATTTTATAAAAAGTTTCTCGTGCGCATGAGATACATGTCTAAAAAATAAAAATTAAAAAAAATAAATTATACAAAAAAAAAAATCCCCTATGTCATTTTAGGAGCTCTGTAGAAATCTAAGTAAGATTAAATATCTCAAATAAGGGTGATATTTGCTTATTTTCTGTCTGATAAGGTCATTCTTCTCAGTAAGCAGATTTTATATATATTTTTTTATGTTGTATTTTTTTTTAGACATGTATCTCGTGCGCACGAGAAACTATCTCGTGCGCAAGAGATACATGTCTAAAAAAAAAAATTCAAAAAAATTATACATTTATTTTTTATATTTTTTATAATTTTATAGAAAGTTTCTCGTGCGCACGAGATACATGTCTAAAAAATAAAAAATAAAAAAAATTAATTATACACATTTTTTTTTCCCCCATCTTCCTTTAGGGGCTCCGTAGAAATCTAAGTAAAATTAAATATCTCAAATAAGGGTGATATTTGCTTATTTTCTGTCTGATAAGGTCATTCTTCTCAGTAAGCAGATTTTATATATATTTTTTTATGTTGTATTTTTTTTTAGACATGTATCTCGTGCGCACGAGAAACTATCTCGTGCGCACGAGATACATGTCTAAAAAAAAAATTCAAAAAAATTATACTTTTTTTTTTACATTTTTTTTTATAATTTTATAAAAAGTTTCTCGTGCGCACGAGATACATGTCTAAAAAATAAAAAATAAAAAAATTAATTATACAAATTGTTTTTTCTCCCCATCTTCCTTTAGGGGCTCCGTATAAATCTAAGTAAGATTAAATATCTCAAATAAGGGTGATATTTGCTTATTTTCTGTCTGATAAGGTCATTCTTCTCAGTAAGCAGATTTTATATAATTTTTTTTATGTTGTATTTTTTTTTTAGACATGTATCTCGTGCGCACAAGATAGTTTCTCGTGCGCACGAGATACATGTCTAAAAAAAAAAAATCAAAAAAATTATACATTTATTTTTTATATTTTTTATAATTTTATAAAAAGTTTCTCGTGCGCACGAGATACATGTCTAAAAAATTAAAAATTTAAAAAATTAATTACACACATTTTTTTTCCCCCCCATCTTCCTTTAGGGGCTCCGTAGAAATCTAAGTAAAATTAAATATCTCAAATAAGGCTGATATTTGCTTATTTTCTGTCTGATAAGGTCATTCTTCTCAGTAAGCAGATTTTATATATATTTTTTTATGTTGTATTTTTTTTTAGACATGTATCTCGTGCGCACGAGATAGTTTCTCGTGGGCACGAGATACATGTCTAAAAAAAAAATTCAAAAAAATTATACATTTTTTTAAATTTTTTTTTTATAATTTTATAAAAAGTTTCTCGTGCGCACGAGATACATGTCTAAAAAATAAAAAATGAAAAAAATTAATTATACAATTTTTTTTCCCCCCATCTTCCTTTAGGGGCTCCGTAGAAATCTAAGTAAGATTAAATATCTCAAATAAGGCTGATATTTGCTTATTTTCTGTCTGATAAGGTCATTCTTCTCAGTAAGCAGATTTTATATATATTTTTTTATGTTGTATTTTTTTTAGACATGTATCTCGTGCGCACGAGATAGTTTCTTGTGTGCACGAGATACATGTTTAAAAAAAATTTCAAAAAAATTATACATTTTTTTTATTTTTTTAAAATAATTTTATAAAAAGTTTCTCGTGCGCACGAGATACATGTCTAAAAAATAAATTATACAAAAAAAAAATTCCCCTATGTCATTTTAGGAGCTCTGTAGAAATCTAAGTAAGATTAAATATCTCAAATAAGGTTGATATTTGCTTATTTTCTGTCTGATAAGATAATTCTTCTCACTAAGCAGATTTTATGTTAGAATGTTTTACTTGTTTTAAGTGTTTTGGTCCTAAATGATCTCAGTAAGATATTACAGCTTGTTGCTGAGATTTGATGACCTATATTGAGTAAAACATGCTTGAAACTAGAATATCAACTGTTGCAAAGCTGTGTCATCAACACTCACAAGTATAAAACTACTTTTTTAAAGTAATAATTCCTTACTTCAAGCATGAAAAAGAAAATCATGATGCCGAGCGCATATCATTATGTCAAGATAATGGCACTAGCATTGACTTAATTTAAGAATATTTTTCAACATATTGAGCAAAAAGGTCTCTTTTTTTTTTTCTACCAAGAAAAGTGCACTAAACAGACATGGGGGGGAAAAAAATGTATCTAATTTTTTTTATGTTGTATTTTTTTTTAGACATGTATCTCGTGCGCACAAGATAGTTTCTCGTGCGCACGAAATACATGTCTAAACAAAAAAATTCCAAAAAATTATACATTTTTAAAAAAGTTTTTTTTATAATTTTATAAAAAGTTTCTCGTGCGCACGAGATACATGTCTAAAAAATAAAAAATAAAAAAAATAAATTATACAAAAAAAAAATTCCCCCATGTCCCTTTAGGAGCTCCGTAGAAATCTAAGTAAGATTAAATATCTCAAATAAGGGTGATATTTGCTTATTTTCTGTCTGATAAGGTCATTCTTCTCAGTAAGCAGATTTTATATATATTTTTTTATGTTGTATTTTTTTTAGACATGTATCTCGTGCGCACAAGATAGTTTCTCGTGCGCACGAAATACATGTCTAAACAAAAAAATTCCAAAAAATTATACATTTTTAAAAAAAGTTTTTTTTATAATTTTATAAAAAGTTTCTCGTGCGCACGAGATACATGTCTAAATAATAAAAAATAAAAAAAATAAATTATACAAAAAAAAAATTCCCCCATGTCCCTTTAGGAGCTCCGTAGAAATCTAAGTAAGATTAAATATCTCAAATAAGGGTGATATTTGCTTATTTTCTGTCTGATAAGGTCATTCTTCTCAGTAAGCAGATTTTATATATATTTTTTTATGTTGTATTTTTTTTTAGACATGTATCTCGTGCGCACGAGAAACTATCTCGTGCGCACGAGATACATGTCTAAAAAAAAATTCAAAAAAATGATACATTTATTTTTTATATTTTTTATAATTTTATAAAAGTTTCTCGTGCGCACGAGATACATGTCTAAAAAATAAAAATTAAAAAAAATAAATTATACAAAAAAAAAATTCCCCTATGTCATTTTAGGAGCTCTGTAGAAATCTAAGTAAGATTAAATATCTCAAATAAGGGTGATATTTGCTTATTTTCTGTCTGATAAGATAATTCTTCTCACTAAGCAGATTTATGTTAGAGTGTTTTACTTGTTTTAAGTGTTTTGTTTGGTATCCTAAATTATCCTAAATGATCTCAGTAAGATATTACAGCTTGTTGCTGAGATGTGATGAGCTATATTGAGTAAAACATGCTTGAAACTAGAATATCAACTGTTGCAAAGCTGTGTCATCAACACTCACAAGTATAAAACTACTTTTTTTAAAGTAATAATTCCTTACTTCAAGCATGAAAAAAAATCATGATGCCGAGCGCATATCATTATGTCAAGATAATGGCACTAGCATTTACTTAATTTAAGAATATTTTTCAACATATTGAGCAAAAAGGTCTCTTTTTTTTTTCTACCAAGAAAAGTGCACTAAACGGACATGGGGGAAAAAAATGTATATCATTTTTTTTATGTTGTATTTTTTTTTAGACATGTATCTCGTGCGCACTAGATAGTTTCTCGTGCGCACGAGATACATGTCTAAAAAAAAATTCAAAAAAATTATACTTTTTTTTTTTTTTTTTAAATAATTTTATTAAAAGTTTCTTGTGCGCACGAGATACATGTCTAAAAAAAAAATTCAAAAAAATTATAAATGTATTTTTTAAATTTTTTATAATTTTATAAAAAGTTTCTTGTGCGCACGAGATACATGTCTAAAAAATTAAAAATAAAAAAAATAAATTATACAACATTTTTTTTCACCCATGTCCCTTTAGGAGCTCCGTAGAAATCTAAGTAAGATTAAATATCTCAAATAAGGGTGCTCATGTTAGAGTGTTTTACTTTTAAGTAATAATTCCTTACTTCAAGCATGAAAAAAAAAATCATGATGCCGAGCGCATATCATTATGTCAAGATAATGGCACTAGCATTGACTTAATTTAAGAATATTTTTCAACATATTGAGCAAAAAGGTCTCTTTTTTTTTTTTCTACCAAGAAAAGTGCACTAAACGGACATGGGGGGAAAAAAATGTATATAATTTTTTTTATGTTGTATTTTTTTTTTAGACATGTATCTCGTGCGCACGAGATATATGTCTAAAAAAAAAATCAAAAAAATTATACATTTAAAATTTTTTTTTTTTTTGTAATTTTATAAAAAGTTTCTCGTGCGCACGAGATACATGTCTAAAAAATAAAAAATAAAAAAAATAAATTATACAATTTTTTCCCCACCCCCCATGTCCCTTTAGGAGCTCCGTAGAAATCTAAGTAAGATTAAATATCTCAAATAAGGGTGATATTTGCTTATTTTCTGTCTGATAAGATAATTCTTTTCACTAAGCAGATTTTATGTTAGAGTGTTTTACTTGTTTTAAGGGTTTTGTTTGGTATCCTAAATGATCTCAGCAAGATATTACAGCTTGTTGCTGAGACTTTATGACCTATATTGAGTAAAACATGCTTGAAACTAGAATATCAACTGTTGCAAAGCTGTGTCATCAACACTCACAAGTATAAAAGTACTTTTTTTAAAGTAATAATTCCTTACTTCAAGCATGAAAAAAAAAATCATGATGCCGAGTGCATATCATTATGTCAAGATAATGGCACTAGCTTTTACTTCATTTAAGAATATTTTTCAACATATTGAGCAAAAAGGTCTCTTTTTTTCTACCAAGAAAAGTGCACTTGTATGGAGCCCCTAAACGGACATGGGGAAAAAAAATGCATATCATTTTTTTTTATGTTGTTATTTTTTTTTAGACATGTATCTCGTGCGCACGAGATACATGTCTAAAAAAAAAAATCAAAAAAATTATACATTTTTAAAAAACATTTTTTTATAATTTTATAAAAAGTTTCTCGTGCGCACGAGATACATGTCTAAAAAATAAAAAATAAAAAAAATAAATTATAGAAAAAAAAGATTCCCCCATGTCCCTTTAGGAGCTCCGTAGAAATCTAAGTAAGATTAAATATCTCAAATAAGGGTGACATTTGCTTATTTTCTGTCTGATAAGGTCATTCTTCTCAGTAAGCAGATTTATATATATTTTTTTATGTTGTATTTTTTTTTAGACATGTATCTCGTGCGCACGAGATAGTTTCTCGTGCGCACGAGATACATGTCTAAAAAAAAAATTCAAAAAAATTATACATTTATTTTTTATTTTTTTTATAATTTTATAAAAACTTTCTCGTGCGCACGAGATACATGTCTAAAAAATCAAAATTAAAAAAAATAAATTATACACTTTTTTTTTTCCCCTATGTCATTTTAGGAGCTCCGTAGAAATCTAAGTAAGATTAAATATCTCAAATAAGGGTGATATTTGCTTATTTTCTGTTTGATAAGATAATTCTTCTCACTAAGCAGATTTTATGTTTGAGTGTTTTACTTGTTTTACGTGTTTTGGTCCTAAATGATCTCAGTAAGATATTACAGCTTGCTGCTGAGATTTGATGAGCTATATTGAGTAAAACATGCTTGAAACTAGAATATCAACTGATGCAAAGCTGTGTCATCAACACTCACAAGTATAAAACTACTTTTTTAAAGTTAATAATTCCTTACTTCAAGCATGAAAAAAAAATCATGATGCCGAGCGCATATCATTATGTCAAGATAATGGCACTAGCATTTACTTAATTTAAGAATATTTTTCAACATATTGAGCAAAAAGGTCTCTTTTTTTTCTACCAAGAAAAGTGCACTTGTTATTAGTGAGAATATACTTATTTTGAGGTATTTTTGGGTTCATTGAGGTTAGCTAATTTTACTTGTTTTGGAAAGTCTTAACAAGCTGAATTTTCTTGTTCTATTGGCAGATCATTTTGCTTAGTTCAAATAAAATACCCCTACCTTTTTGTATTTTTTTTCTTCTTGTTTTTTGAACACTGACTTTTTGCAGTGTGGAATAATGGGCCGGGGCTTCGGATAGTTAAGAATCTAAAAAAAAAAAAAAAAAAATTCAGATCCATCTCTCCATAACCTCTATTTACTGTATCTCATTGTCATTGCTTTGGCCCGCAACTTCCTGATAGTGACAGTCTCTGGGATCACATGGCAATTAATGGTGTTAGCTAGGCATGGTCACTCTGATGCAGACTGCTTGAGGTCCACAAAAAAACTGAAGGCCCCAGAATTCACCTTTCAGGTCATCAATTGGTTTTTCTCCTGCCTATAAGATCAGTCATTACTAATAATATATTTTGGAGTTATTAATTATTATTTAAAAATTTTTTTTACCCTTTGTTAATTTTTTGTTGTTGCTGTTGTGTTTGCTTTGATTGATTTTTGTGTTAACGGTGACTTATTTTCATGTCAGGTCCAGCTCCCTTTCCCCACGCGTCTGCCTTTCTGACACTCTGTGCGTGTGTTTGCAGTCGAAGACGAGCATCCGTCCACGCTCTCGCCCAAAAAAAAAGCAGCGCAACGGAGGGATGCGGAACTCGCCCAAACTGCTCGCCCAAAATGATGAGGTAAGAGCAAGCTTTGCTTATTATTACAGATGTCCGATAATGGCTTTTTTTTGGCCGATATTCCGAATATTGTCCTACTCTTAATTACCGATGCCGACATATACAGTCGTGGAATGAACACATTATTATGCCTAATTTTGTTGTGATGCCCCGCTGGATGCATTAAACAACGTAACAAGGTTTTCCAAAATAAATCAAGTCAAGTTATGGGAAAAAAATGCCAACATGGCACTGCCATATTTATTATTGAAGTCACAAAGTGCATTATTTTTGCCTCAAAACAGCAGCTTGGAATTTGGGACATGCTCTCCCTGAGAGAGCATGAGGGGGTTGAAGTGGGCGGGGTTGGGAGGGTGGAAACACTCCCATACACACTACTGAAACACTCTCATACACACTACAGAAATGTTTTTCTCTCACACACACTAGTAAAACACTCTCATACACACTACTGCATACTTGCCAACCTTGAGACCTCTGAATTCGGGAGATGAGGGTGGGGGGGTTTGGTGGTAGCGGGGGGTCTATATTGTAGCGTCCCGGAAGAGTTAGTGCTGCAAGGGGTTCTGGGTATTTGTTCTGTTGTGTTTATGTTGTGTTACGGTGCGGATGTTCTCCCGAAATGTGTTTGCCATTTGGTGTGGGTTCACAGTGTGGCGCATATTTGTAACAGTGTTAAAGTTGTTTATACGGCCCACCCTCAGTGTGACCTGTATGGCTGTTGACCAAGTATGAATTGCATTCACTTGTGTGTGTGAAAAGTTGTAGATATTATGTGATTGGGCCGGCACGCAAAGGCAGCGCCTTTAAGGTTTACCCGTACAGCGGCGTTTTAAAAAGACATACATTTTACTTTTTGAAACCGATACCGACAATTTCCGATATTACATTTTAACTAGGGATGTCCGATAATGGCTTTTTGCCGATATCCGATATGCCGATATTGTCCAACTCTTTAATTACCGATACCGATATCAACCGATACCGATATCAACCGATACATACAGTCGTGGAATTAACACATTATTATGCCTAATTTGGACAACCAGGTATGGTGAAGATAAGGTACTTTTAAAAAAAAATGAATCAAATAAAATAAGATAAATAAATTAAAAACATTTTCTTGAATAAAAAAGAAAGTAAAACAATATAAAAACAGTTACATAGAAACTAGTAATTAATGAAAATGTGTAAAATTAACTGTTAAAGGTTAGTACTATTAGTGGACCAGCAGCACGCACAATCATGTGTGCTTACGGACTGTATCCCTTGCAGACTGTATTGATATATATTGATATATAATGTAGGAAGCAGAATATTAATAACAGAAAGAAACAACCCTTTTGTGTGAATGAGTGTAAATGGGGGAGGGTTTTTTTGGGGGGGTTGGTGCACTAATTGTAAGTGTATCTTGTGTTTTTTATGTGGATTTAATAAAAAAAAACAAAAAAAAACAAAAAAAAAACGATACTGATAATAAAAAAACAGATACCGATAATTTCCGATATTACATTTTAGTTTAGTTTAGTCTTTATTTGAAGGGACAATGTACAGAAACATTAAGCTCAAAGACAGATATGTTCTGTACCAGATTATAGCTAAATAGCTAATTTCCATCTGCAGTCCCTGGCTACCTAAATTAAAGGGATACAAAAATCATGCAATAAAATTATGACAATAAAATCATACACAAGTATTAAGAAAAAAGTCATAAAATGCCCTTTCATGGACACATACTTAATATACAATACAACCACACCTCATGTACATCATCACACAGACAATACATGCTTTTGTTCACATCTTTAACGCATTTATCGGCCGATAATATCGGCAGACCGATATTATCGGACATCTCTAATTTTAACCCTGTAAGACCCAAATATAGAAAAACCTAAAAAAAAAAAAAAAAAATTGACCTTTCAGATGTTGTTGTAGGAGAAATGCAGAAATTGAAGAGTTAAAAAAAAAAAAGTTTATGTATGTTTTTAGAGAAATATTGTAATATTGCAACATTGGGCTTTGACGGGAGCAGAATTTCTGTATTTGTACTCACGTTGTCTGAACAAACATTTGCAGGGTTGATTGCTTACTTATCCCCATAACGGTGTGTACCATTAATAATTAATAATCACTCATTAGTTATATTTTTATGAAGTCATCTATTACAAATATAAAAAATATGAAACAAGATAAAACTCTTAAAAAACGTTTTTCCCCCCTCATTGTTTCTTTTCATGACATTGATCATGACGACTTTCATTGGTGGTAAAAACAAAGGCGAACATCACACTTTCTGCATCGTG
The DNA here is from genome assembly GCF_033978785.1 of Entelurus aequoreus. Lineage (NCBI taxonomy): Eukaryota > Metazoa > Chordata > Actinopteri > Syngnathiformes > Syngnathidae > Entelurus > Entelurus aequoreus. Next base: position 8,995,661 of record NC_084739.1, on the reverse strand, counting down.
TGTTGGTGTATCCTGTATTGCATCACCATCTCATCCACAGAGTTGTGCTCGTCTGGTACCACCCGCAGGCATTTCTCTCGGAATGAATCAAGCCAGAGTCTGAGTTTCCATAGTTTTGTCTTTCTTTTCCGTCTCAGATACTGTCATGTTGTTTACAAAATGCAATGACGTCATTGGAATGTGTTGCGTGGCATCACATCAGCAACAGGTGGTGGACCACCAAGTGCTCAGGGTAGACAATAGTGTCGGCCTGGTAAGTCGCTTTGGACAAAGTGTCCAAATTCCAACAATGTAAATGTAAATGAATAATGGCTCTAATTATCATACTAAAAGGAATTACATCCACACATTCAGGAACATTCCTTTCCCCAGAACTGGTGTGTCTGTTGATATCCTCTTTGTGGACAAAGTCATGGTATTTTAGGTCAGGCTGATCAATTAACTACATTTTTTTAGAGATACAACTACTGAAACCTACTACTACCGACCACGCAGTCTGATAGTTTATATATCAATGATGAAATCTTAACATTGCAACACATGCCAATACGGCCGGGTTAACTTATAAAGTGACTTTTAAAACTTGCCGGGAAATATCCGGCTGAAACGTCGCGGTATGATGACATATGCGCGTTACGAAGTCAGAGTAACGGAAGTTATGGTACCCGTAGAATCCTATACAAAAAGCTCTGTTTTCATTTCATAATTCCACAGTATTCTGGACATCTTTTGCAATTTGTTTAATGAACAATGAAGGCTGCAAAGAAGACAGTTGTAGGTGGGATCGGTGTATTAGCAGCGGACTACAGCAACACAACCAGGAGGACTTTGTCGGAGCGCTAGCCGCGCTAGCCGCGCTAGCCGCGCTAGCCGCGCTAGCCGCCGACCTCACCTTGACTTCCTACGTCTCCGGGCCGCCAAACGCATCGGGTGAAGTCCTTCGTCCTTCTGCCGATCACTGGAACGCAGGTGAGCACGGGTGTTGATGAGTAGATGAGGGCTGGCTGGCGTAGGTGGAGAGCTAATGTTTTTAGCATAGCTCTGTGAGGTCCCGTTGCTAAGTTGCTAAGTTAGCTTCAATGGCGTCGTTAGCACAGCATTGTTAACCTTCGCCAGCCTTGAAAGCATTAACCGTGTATTTACATGTCCACAGTTTAATAGTATTGTTGATTTTCTATCTATCCTTCCTTCTATCCTTTATTTTTTTGTTTCTATATGCAGTTAAAGCACGATGCTATCACGTTAGCTCGTAGCTAAAGCATTTCGCCGATGTATTGTCGTGGAGATAAAAGGCACTGAATGTCCATTTTGCGTTCTCGACTCTCATTTTCAAGAGGATATAGTATCCCAGGTGGTTTAAAATACAAATCTGTGATCCACAATAGAAAAAGGAGAGTGTGGAATCCAATGAGCCAGCTTGTACCTAAGTTACGGTCAGAGCGAAAAAAGATACGTCCTGCACTGCCTCTCTAGTCCTTCACTCTCACTTTCCTCATCCACAAATCTTTCATCCTCGCTCAAATTAATGGGGTAATCATCACTTTCTCGGTCCGAATCTCTCTCGCTCCATTGTAAACAACGGGGAATTGTGAGGAATACTAGCTCCTGTGACGTCACGCTACTTCCGCTACAGGCAAGGCTTTTTTTTATCAGCGAGCAAAAGTTGCGAACTTTATCGTCGATTTTCTCTACTAAATCCTTTCAGCAAAAATATGGCAATATCGCGAAATGATCAAGTATGACACATAGAATGGATCTGCTATTCCCGTTTAAATAAAAAAAAAATCATTTCAGTAGGCCTTTAAATCAGAACACAACACAAGGGTAGAATGTATACTATCCATGTATAGAGAAAATACTTCAGGCAGTGATGTAGTGGAGGGAATACAACCTGTTTGAGGCCACTGCAACAAGCCAGCTATTTTGACTACCACATTCACCCAGTGTTGTATAATTGCAACAATTATATAACAAGCTCTAAATGAAATTTGATGCGTCTGTTCCGCAATAACTACATATGTACATGCTCTAGACCAGGGGTCCCCAAACTACGGCCCGCGGGCCGGATCCGGCCACCCCAGCATCCAAAATCCGGCCCACAGAAAGTCCCAAGTTAAAAAAAAACAAAAAAAAAACGTTTTTTTAAATTTTTTTATTATTTTTTTTTTTTTAAATCTTTCCTTCCTAATCCATTTTCTACCATTTGTTACTCTTGGTGTCTCCTAGTCGCTCAGGCAAATCATATTGTCTAAAAATGAATTTTCCCATCGATAACGTGACAATGTTAAATGTTGATGAACATAAATGTTAAATGACAAAACGGATTATAAAGACAATGTATATGTGTACATATATACACACATATATATACACTACCGTTCAAAAGTTTGGGGTCACCCAAACAATTTTGTGGAATAGCCTTCATTTCTAAGATCAAGAATAGACTGTCGAGTTTCAGATGAAAGTTTTCTTTTTCTGGCCATTTTGAGCGTTTAGTTGACCCCACAAATGTGATGCTCCAGAAACTCAATCTGCTCAAAGGAAGGTCAGTTTTGTAGTTTCTGTAACGAGCTAAACTGTTTTCAGATGTGTGAACATGATTGCACAAGGGTTTTCTAATCACCAATTAGCCTTCTGAGCCAATGAGCAAGCACATTGTACCATTAGAACACTGGAGTGATAGTTGCTGGAAATGGGCCTCTATACACCTATGTAGATATTGCACCAAAAACCAGACATTTGCAGCTAGAATAGTCATTTACCACATTAGCAATGTATAGAGTGTATTTCTTTAAAGTTAAGACTAGTTTAAAGTTATCTTCATTGAAAAGTACAGTGCTTTTCCTTCAAAAATAAGGACATTTCAATGTGACCCCAAACTTTTGAACGGCAGTATATATATATATATATATATATATATATATATATATATATATATATATATATATATATGTATATATATATATATATATATATATATATATATATATATATATATATATATATATATATATATACACAGTCATTATATACAGTATATTTATATTAATAATAATAATAATAATAATGAATTGCATTTGTTACACACTTTACATTTGTTAAAATCTCAAAGTGCTACAAAGTATTAAAAATAAAAATAGAAAGTAAGAATTTATAATAAAAAAATTAAAATACAAATGAATCATGACACACACTAGATGAAACATAAACATAGATAAAGTAGAAATAAGAGCCTAAAAGCACTGGATAAAAAACAGATAAGCAAGCAGTGCATTTAAAAACAAGAAGGCAGAGAAATTAGATAAAATTAGATATATATACACAGCCTGGCCCCCGGCCAAATTTTTTCAACCCAATGCGGCCCCCGAGTCAAAAATTTTGGGGACCTCTGCTCTAGACATTGTAATAACAACCAAAAATTAAAGCTGCAAGCAGCGATGGACGGGACCGACTTTGACAGCGCATAAATCCAAACCGGAGCAGTAATTAAAACTCTTTCGTCAACTTTTAATCAGAAGGGTTCAATCTCTCTCCTGTGCTAGTTTGAAGCCGACACGACAAACACGCTCAGAAGAGATAATGTTTGAAGAGATAATGTTTTCATAAAACTTTTGTTTTGAAGGGGGAATTGCAAACTTCCTGTTGATTTTTGCTGGGGGTTGTCAATGTATGAAATGTAGGTCTAAGTGAGACCTACATAGAGGTTTTTGTTTCATGTCTCTACGACATTCCTACTGGAAGTTACAGGCAGTTTTGTTTGTGTTTTCTTCCTAGGAGCAGTTGTGTCTGTGTTTTCTCCCTAGGGGGCGCTAGAGCGCAATTTTGAGTTTTGGGGTTTTTTTTTTTTTATTAGATCGCAATTTTTGCCAGTCCTGATGTGTGTGTCCAGTTTGGTGAGTTTTGAAGCATGTTAAGGGGGTCAAATTATATCTCAAAGAGGCAAAAGTGACTGTTTTCATAAAACTTTTGTTTTGAAGGGGAATTGCAAACTTCCTGTTGATTTTTGCTGAAGGATGTCAGCGTATGAAATCCAGGTCTAAGTGAGACCTACATAGAGGTTTTTGTTTCATGTCTCTCCGACATTCCTAGTGGGAGTTACAGGCAGTTTTGTCTGTGTTTACTTCCTAGGGGGCGCTAGAGCGCAATTTTGAGTTTTGGGGCTAGGTTTTTTGATTAGATCGCAATTTTCGCCAGTCCTGATGTGTGTGTGTCAAATATGGTGAGTTTTGAAGCATGTTAAGGGGTCAAATTACAGATCAAAGAGGCAAGAGTGACTGTTTTTATAAAACTTTTTTTTTGAAGGGGGAATTGCAAACTTCCTGTTGATTCTTGCTGAAGGATGTCAGTGTATGAAATCTAGGTCTAAGTGAGACCTACATAGAGGTTTTTTGTTTGATGTCTCTAAGACATTCCTACTGGAAGTTACAGGCAGTTTTGTCCGTGTTTTCATCCTAGGAGCAGTTTTGTCTGTGTTTTCTTCCTAGGGGGCGCTACAGCGCAATTTTGAGTTTTGGGGTTGTTTTTTTTTATTAGATCGCAATTTTTGCCAGTCCTGATGTGTGTGTCCAGTTTGGTCAGTTTTGAAGCATGTTAAGGGGGTCAAATTATAGCTCAAAGAGGCAAAAGTGACTGTTTTTATAAAACTTTTATTTTGAAGGGGGAATTGCAAACTTCCTGTTGATTTTTGCTGAAGGATGTCAGCGTATGAAATCTAGGGCTAACTGAGACCTACATAGAGGTTTTTGTTTCATGTCTCTCCGACATTCCTAGTGGGAGTTACAGGCAGTTTTGTCTGTGTTTTCTTCCTAGGAGCAGTTTTGTCTGTGTTTTCTCCCTAGGGGGCGCTAGAGCGCAATTTTGAGTTTTGGGGTTGTTTTTTTTTTATTAGATCGCAATTTTTGCCAGTCCTGATGTGTGTGTCCAGTTTGGTGAGTTTTGAAGCATGTTAAGGGGGTCAAATTATAGCTCAAAGAGGCAAACGTGACTGTTTTTATAAAACTTTTGTTTTGAAGGGGGAATTGCAAACTTCCTGTTGATTTTTGCTGAAGGATGTCAGCGTATGAAATGTAGGTCTAAGTGAGACCTACATACAGGTTTTTGTTTCATGTCTTATTGACATTCCTACTGGAAGTTACAGGCAATTTTGTCTGTGTTTTCTTCCTAGGGGGCGCTAGAGCTCAATTTTGAGTTTTGGGGTTGGTTTTTTTATTAGATCGCAATTTTTGCCAGTCCTGATGTGTGTGTCCAGTTTGGTGAGTTTTGAAGCATGTTAAGGGGGTCAAATTATAGCTCAAAGAGGCAAAAGTGACTGTTTTCATAAAACTTTTGTTTTGAAGGGGGAATTGCAAACTTCCTGTTGATTTTTGTTGAAGGATGTCAGCGTATGAAATCTAGGTCTGAGTGAGACCTACATAGAGGTTTTTGTTTCATGTCTCTCCGACATTCCTAGTGGGAGTTACAGGCAGTTTTGTCCGTGTTTTCTTCGTAGGGGGCGCTAGAGCGCAATTTTGAGTTTTGGGGCTAGGTTTTTTGATTAGATCGCAATTTTCGCCAGTCCTGATGTGTGTGTGTCAAATATGGTGAGTTTTGAAGCATGTTAAGGGGGTCAAATTACAGCTCAAAGAGGCGGCGGTATAATAATAATAAAACCTTACAAATACAATAGGGTCCTCTGTCCAAAGGGACATTCGGTCCCTAAAATTTATCGGCCGATATTATCAGACATCTCTAGTTATGACGTCTGTGTCGCCATTTTGCTCCATCATGCGGCGCCCCCTAGTGGTTGCGGTCCGAAAACGGGCCAAACCTGGTAGGAGCCTTCGAAGGCTGGTGTGAGGGAGAGAGGGGAACACTGTGTGGATGTTTAGGATGCCATACTGTCAGCTGTTAATGACAGAGCTGAAATAATATTCCTGTCATGCAAAGATGCCGGCAAGGAGTGCTTTGAACCCCCCTTCAGAGTCCCAGCTGTCACCTCATCCGCTCGGGTCGGCGTGTACTCCTTAAACCAAGCTGACACTAATGACACGGGCGCCCAATCAGGGAGGACCTGCGCAGTTACTTTGCCCCCGGGCTACCTCTCTATTGTGGGAACCCCTGCGAGTACACTTGCCCGTACTTAGCTTGTCCATATGCCAGCCGTATCGCCGCAATCAAATATGAATTCAAATATTACCTTCCTTTTATCCTGTCCCGTGCTATTAAAATTGCCCTTAATTGATTTTGAAGGCGAAAAGGAGAGTGAGTTTTTTTTTGCCGAGCTTCCAGTCCGAGGGGGGCGATGTGACAGGACAGGAACACTCATAGCCATGCTAGGTTGTTGCTCAATTAATGATTACGTCATCTTTTTGAAAGCTGCATGCTTTACGACTTTTGTCAGTACTTTACTTACCGGTACATACCAATACAAGGCTGCATAAGTGGGGGCTGGTGGTGCTTGAACAGTGTTTATAACTATCTACTAGGGTTGTCCCCATACCAAAATGTATTTCCATACTTTCCGGTACTTTTCTAAATAAAGGGGACCACAAAAAATGCCATTATTGGCTTTATTTTAACAAAAAAAATCTTAGGGTACATTAAACATATGTTTAGTATTGCAAGTTTGTCCTTAAATCAGATGTGTCCAAAGTGCGGCCCGGGGGCCATTTGCGGCCCGCAGCTAATCGTTTACCGGCCCGCCACACATTTATGCAAAAATTGCAAAATTTATAGTATTGCAAAAATAAACATTTTAAAAAAGTGGAATGAGGTGAAATCTAACAAGAAAACATTGCAATGCAGGCTGTTTTTTTTTCTTTTGTCTTTGTTTGTTTTTATTTTTTTTGCCATTGCTCGAAAAAAAAAAAAGACAAAAAAATCTATGTTACAATGAATTATTACTTAAAAAATGTCACTTTGAAATGTTTTATGTGGAAAAAATATTGCATATATTGTGTGGTTGCCATATAAAACATCAACGTTTTATTTGACAAAAGAGCATAAAACAAACAAAATAATAGTTCAAAGGTAAAAAATGGACAGATATATCTGAAGTTGATCTCGTAATTTAAGTGTGAAAAGTAAAAAAAAACAATCAATAAAAATGTATCACTTTATGAGTGGGAGACCTTTTGGATCCCAAATATATTTAGTGGGATTTTATTTAACTTTTCACTGTGATTACTCAAAAATATTAAAGAATTCAAATCAATGGTGTCCTGCATTATTGATCTTTTAGGGCTCTAATTACTAAATAGTGCATATTTCAGTTTTACTATAAATAACAAAGTTGTCTTTGACAGAAAATGCATAAAACCTGTTTTTTTTTTTACTTGATATCAACCTGAAGTTGATATAGAGATATACTGTAAAAAATAATAATAATAATTTGACTTATTTTTAACATTTTAATGACTGAGACCCTTGACTGGTCCCCGGGAGCCCTAAAGGTTAAAAAAAAAAAATCTATATATTTTGTTATGGTTTGAAAATGGAAAATATCAAAATGGCCCCTGTATGCTTAAATTTTTCCGTGTGTGGCCCTCAGTGGAAAAAGTTTGGACACCCCTTCCTTAAATAAAATAGTGAACATACTAGACAACTTGTCTTTTAGTAGTAAGTAAGCAAAAAATGCTCCTAATTAGTCTGCTGACATATGCAGTATTGCATTAACAATGTGTCATTTTCCATTCTATTATTTTGTCAGAATTATGAGGGACAAGCTGTAAAAAATGTATTATTAATCCACTTGTTCATTTACTGTTAATATCTGCTTACTTTCTCTTTCAACAAGTTCTATCGACGTTTCTGTTAAAATGTAATAATCACTTATTCTTCTGTTGTTTGATACTTTACATTAGTTTTGGATGATACCACAAATTTGGGTATCAATCCGATACCAAGTCGTTACAGGATCATACATTGGTCATATTCAAAGTCCTAATGTGTCCAGGGACACATTAACATAAACATAACAAACATTTAAAAATAAGGGAAATATATTTTTTAATGCTAAAAAATATCGACGTAATAGTAGATATGGTCCTGTACCTGGTATCATTACAGTGGATGTCAGGTGTAGATCCACCCATGGTATTTGTTTACAAAATAAGTGGGGGGTAAAAAGGGGGCTGGTGATGCTTGAACAGTGTTTATAACTATCTACTAGGGTTGTACCCATACCTATATTTTGGTACCGGTAACAAAATGTATTTCGATACTTTTCAGTACTTTTCTAAATAAAGGGGACCACAAAAAATGCCATTATTGGCTTTATTTTAACAAAAAAATCTTAGGGTACATTAAACATATGTTTATTATTGCACGTTTGTCCTTAAATAAAATAGTGAACATACTAGACAACTTGTCTTTTAGTAGTAAGTAAGCAAACAAAGGCTCCTAATTGCACTGTAAAAAAAAATTCTGTAAAAAAAAACGGTCATCTACTGGCAGCTACGGCTGCCAAAAGAAAACCATAAAATTAAAGTAAAAATTGTAAACCAAATAATGATCAAAAACATTATATTTACAGACATTTTCATGAAACGTTTTGTGGAAAAATATCGTAATTTTACAGATTTTTACTAAATTATTAAGATCAACCACCTTTAATAAAGTGACGATGCAAACAGTTACCTTTATTCCACAGAGTTTTTCCAAATGATTACGATCAAACACCTTTAATGAAGTGACAATGCTGGCAGTTCCGCAGAAAAATACCATTATTTGACACATTGTTTCTGAATTGTTAAGCTCAACCACCTTTAATAAAGTGACGATGCAAACAGTTCTGCAGAAAAATACCTTTATTCTACAGCATGGGTGTGAAACTCTGGCCCGCCGTGTAATTTCACGGCGGGCGATATCAAATTAACACTAAATCTGGCCTGCCGATCCTCCCGGGAGTCTTCCAAACGCCAGCCAGCCAGCCAGCCCAACGAGTGCTGGCCCAGTCACATGCAACGCATACTTAATCAACAGCGACACAGGTTACACTGAGGGTAGCCGAATAAAAAACTTTAACACTGTTAGAAATATACGCCACGCTGTGAATCCACACCAAACCAGAACCCTTTGCAGCACTAACTCTTCCGGGATGCTACAAGGTGTGTGTGTGTGTGTGGGGAGGTTTGGTGGTAGCGGGGGTGTATTTTGTAGCGTCCCGGAAGAGTTAGTGCTGCAAAGGATTCTGGGTATTTGTTGTGTTGTGTTTATGTTGTGTTACGGTGCGGATGTTCTCCCGAAATGTGTTTGTCATTCTTGTTTGGTGTGGATTCACAGTGTGGCGTATATTTCTAACAGTGTTAAAGTTTTTTATACTGGCACCCTCAGTGTAACCTGTATCGCTGTTGATGAAGTATGCGTTGCATTCGCTCGTGCGTGCGTACAGAAGCCGCACATTTCTTGTGACTGGGTCTGAACGATGTTAGAATGGATGAAAAGCGGACGTGACGATAGCTCGTAGTGTACGTTAAAGGCTAATTTGTTCAACGGCTTTGTTCAGTTTTACATTTTGGCCCACTCTGTATTTGAGTTTGACACCCCTGTGTTAGATTGTTAGTATGGACATAGACTTTTATATAACAAGCTACATATTTAATGAAAGATAATTACTGTAATTTTACATGAATTTGAAAGTATTGTAAGAAAACAGAAAATGCTATGTATAATTAATTTGGTATTTTTCTGTAAAAAAAATAGAAATATACGTAGTTTGTCATTACTGGCATATTACTTAAAATAACAGGCGGATTGTTTATTTACAGATAATGTCTTCAATTCTACAGTTTTATAAACTATTTAAAACATATAGAAAGATTACAGTAGAAATTTAGAGTAAATTAACCATAAAAATAGGATTATTTTTTTTACAGTGTAGTCTGCTGACGTATGCAGTAACATATTGTTTCATTTTCCATTCCATTCATTGTCAGAATTATGAGGGACAAGCTGTAAAAAAATGATTATTAATCCACTTGTTCATTTACTGTTAATATCTGCTTACTTTCTCTTTTAACATGTTTTATCTACACTTCTGTTAAAATGTAATAATCACTTATTCTTCTGTTGTTTGATACTTTACATTAGTTTTGGATGATACCACAAATTTGGGTATCAATCCGATACCAAGTCGTTACAGGATCATACATTGGTCATATTCAAAGTCCTCATGTGTCCAGGGACACATAAACATAAACATAATATACATTTGAAAAAAAAAGGAAATAATATTTTTTTAAGCTAAAAAATATCGACGTAATCATGGTCGATACGGTCCTGTACCTGGTATCATTACAGTGCATGTCAGGTGTAGATCCACCCATGGCATTTGTTTACATTTAAAAATAAGTGGGGGGTAAAAGGGGCTGGTGGTGCTTGAACAGTGTTTATAACTATCTACTAGGGTTGTACCCATACCAATATTTTGGTACCGGTACCAAAATGTATTTCGATACTTTTCGGTACTTTTCTAAATAGAGGGGACCACAGAAAATGGCAATATTGGCTTTATTTTAACAAAAAATCTTAGGGTACATTAAACATATGTTTATTATTGCAAGTTTGTCCTTAAATAAAATAGTGAACATACTAGACAACTCGTCTTTTAGTGGTAAGTAAACAAACAAAGGCTCCTAATTAGTCTGCTGACGTATGCAGTAACATATTGTGTCATTTATCTACCTATTACTTTGTCAAAATTATAAGGGAGAAGCTGTAAAAAATTGATTATTAATCCACTTGTTCATTTACTGTTAATATCTGCTTACTTTCTCTTTTAACATGTTTTATCTACACTTCTGTTAAAATGTAATAATCACTTATTCCTCTGTTGTTTGATACTTTACATTAGTTGTGGATGATACCACAAATTTGGGTATCAATCCGATACCAAGTCATACATTGGTCATATTCAAAGTCCTCATGTGTCCAGGGACACGTAAACATAAACAACTTCCGCCCGAATGCAGCTGAGATAGGCTCCAGCCCCCCCCCCCCGCAACCCCGAAAGGGACAAGCGGTAGAAAATGGATGGCTGGATAAACATAATATCCATTTTTTTAAAAAGGAAAAAAGATTTTGTAATGCTAAAAAATATCGACGTAATCATAGTAGATACGGTCCTGTACTTGGTATCATTACAGTGGATGTCGGGTGTAGATCCACCACGGCTTATATACCGGGGGCGCTCTATACTCCGGAAAATATGGTTTTGGCGCTGATATTTGGTCGATCTATACAACACACTTTATTAGACTAAATATCCCTCAAAAATACATTTACATAAATAGTAAGTACACTTTATTAGTCGGTTTAAAGGTATTTATGGACCTTTGACTCAGAAATATTGCCACAACCGCACCCACTTTTGACTGATGTGTCCCCCAATCGGGCTTTGACAATTTCTTTCAACTAGGGGTGTAACGGTACACAAAAATGTCGGTTCGGTACGTACCTCGGTTTAGAGGTCACGGTTCGGTTCATTTTCGGTACAGTAAGAAAACAACAAAATGTAAATTTTTTGGTTATTTATTTACCAAATTTGTAAACAATGGCATGACATACATATACACACAGGGTCCATTGCCAGGGTTAATGTGGTCAACATATATCAAATAAAAACTAAATAAGATAAGGCTCAGAATGGTTTCTGAACAAAACCTTTCTACATATAAAGTGCTTTTTTTTGATTGATTGATTGAGACTTTTATTAGTAGATTGCACAGTACAGTACATATTCCGTGCAATTGACCACTAAATGGTAACACCCCAATAAGTTTTTCAACTTGTTTAAGTCGGGGTCCACGTTAATCAACATTAAACTGCCTCAAGTTGTTGCTCAGATTAAATAAAATGACAAAACTTTTCTTCTACATATAAAAAGTGCAACATTAAACAGTTTCAAGTCAACTCAGCCTCAGATTAACTTTTCTTCCCCCCCCCCAGCCTGGCTAACTTGGCAGTAAGAGATTATATATGGGCTCATTGTTCTTCCACCATAGAAGTGGGTCAAAATCTAGTTTTTAATGCAATATTGCTGCTATAAAAACATTTGTTATTGCTTTAGCCCCGCCTGACTCGCCGAGGAGAGGCTGCTTGAATGCGGTGGTGACGCTTCAAATGGGTTAGCATGTGTTATGAGAGTAGCCTATGTGTGTGTGTGGCCCTTTAATATGTGACAGCATGTGAGGTGAGTGTGTGGGCGAGCGAGGTGAGGGGGCGGTAGCGTGAGTGCGGGGAGTGGCTAGTGTTTTGTCGGGTTGGCTGTGTGCAAGACCTCAATAAAGCCACGATTTGCAACTAATCGCCGGACTCGTCATTTCCCCCCGAGTCCGGAGCTGTGGAGACCCACTGCCGGGTAGAGTGAAGGGTGTTGCCCCCGAGAATACATCGGCCCTGGAGGAGTGTCTCCCCTGCGCTCCTCGACTACGGTCTGGGAGCCGGAAGCAGGAAAGGTGCAGCACATGTTTGACGTGTTGTCAGAAGCAGCTGACTTTTGCCCACTTTCCCAACTTTTCTTCCCCCACTCATAGTGTGACTTTGCTGGGGGCGCTTTGGACATGTCGGGCATCCCTGGACTCGGGTGGGCGGCTGCGGGACTTGTGGGACTCGAACCTGGGTGTGATTTTCGATCATTTTGGGGACTTTTGCCCACTTTCCCAACTTTTCTTCCCCAGTCACAGTGTGACTTTGCTGGGGGCGCCAGCTGCTGAACAATGTCGGCGAACCTCCGTCCTCCATTGTTGTCAAAGTGTTCCCAAACGGGAGATCTTAACGAGGCAGGAGGGTCTTCCAACTCTGGCTTATACATGTTGTCCTAGCCCGGTCGCTGCTCACATGTGTAATCGTTCGGTACACTTCCGAACCGAACCGAAACCCCCGTACCAAAACGGTTCAATACAAATACACGTACCGTTACACCCCTACTTTCAACACAACAGGGCAGAATAAGTCAGCCAGATTCCGATCTAACAAAGGTCTTAACTCATTCTCTTTCTATGCCACATCAATATGGAATGCACTCCCAACAGGTGTAAAAGAAAGGGCATCTCTATCCTCCTTCAAAACCGCACTAAAAGAACACCTCCAGGCAACTACAACCCTAAACTAACACCCTCCCTTCCACATAATACCTCTTCGGATTGTAAATAATCAAATATAGACACTTTTTCTTATACTTTCTGATCTCTCTCTCTCTCTATGTCCACTACTTGCTGTACATATCCTACCAAGTCAGTCCTACACTGTTTCAATATCCATTTCTCTTATGATGCAATTGTTGATGCTGATTGTTGATGACTGAAGTGTTGATACCAACCAAACCTAACCCCACCCCTCCATATCCCACACCCCGGATTGTAAATAATGTAAATAATGTAAATAATTAAATGTATATACTCTGATGATTATCTTGTGTGATGACTGTATTATGATGTTAGTATATATTTGATAGTATATATCTGTATCATGAATCAATTTAAGTGGACCCCGACTTAAACAAGTTGAAAAACTTATTCGGGTGTTACCATTTAGTGGTCAATTGTACGGAATATGTACTTCACTGTGCAACCTACTAATAAAAGTTTCAATCAATCAATCAAAAAGCCGGGTGTTAATCTCCACACCACCGGCGTTCCCGTTATTCCCTTCCCCCGTAGGCAGCGTCCGGAGAAATGTCCGCTTTTTATTGTCGGTTTTGAGAGCCGCTAATATAAAAGCTCGGGAAACAAAGCGTGCTATTCTTTAGGCGGCGGGTGGGCGTGAAGCGAGCCCAGAAGATGCTCCTCTTTCTTTTAAAAAGTTTGCTCCATTTCACACTTGGCAGCTACTGTTTAGCCCCTCTCTCCGCTGACTAAATAAGCTGAGCAAACTATTTAAAAAACGCCATTAAAGTTCTACAACAACTGCACCAAAACAATTTAGCCCTGGCAGAAGTGTTTTTTTTTTTTGTAGGCTGCATCCCGCCCCCTTTAGACAGCATCCCCTCCCACTGCGCTGGCACGTCTATAGGATTTTTCGTCCGCCTCCCCCTCAGTTCTCCAATAAACAATCATTTAATAAGTGCACACACTTGCCAAAACCATTAGGCAAACACAGAGTGGTACCCTTCAGTTACTTTACATGCCCTTGCTGCAAAAAACAAGCACACCGCCTGGCAGCCTTCCAGTTAAGTTTGTTTAGCCCAGCCTAAGTTTAAGCACTAAATCTTTTATTCCTCTGGTCCCCTTTCGCCGTGCAATTTACGATTCGCCTCTCGGCTTTGATCTGGCAGGGATAATCATTTTGCGCAGGTTATGTTTTCTCAGTTTGGAGACGGCTTCGAAGCAAAGTTAAAGTTTTTTCGCCGCTTTAGGGATGCTGTGCTGCCATGACAGGTCCTCTGTTATAGGTGTAGATGCTTTCTCCCAGTCTTAGCCCTCAGCGCAACGTCAAATTACCCGTCGCAGCCCCCAACTCCCCTCTCCGCACAGCTGCCCGTGTCAACATATAACAGCATTTATATTAAACAGTTGTGCTTTACAAGGTGGGTTTTATGCACAATGAAAAGTGATTGTTTGAGGTAGCCTTAGGGATGCTTTATTCTACAAGCCAAGGCGAAGGAGGAGGGGGGCGATGCAGCAGAGAGCGAGCGTAGTGTGGTTTTTTTTTTTTTTTACAGGACTCGCCGCCCGAAGGTCTTTGTAAATAAATAATGATCAACAGATTGGCTGTGGGCTTCTGAAAAAGCACGCCTTTGTCAGTTTGCATGATGGGGGGAAAAAAATTTCAAAGCGAGAGAGGGGCTGCCTCGGTAGTCTGGCAGGGAAGGGATCGGGGGGGGTGGGGAGCGCAGCCGTCCCCCACTTTGTGACTGCGGAGTGTTGCACTGGAATAACTCCGCTGGCTTTGAAACATCCACGCTTGGAGGAGAGCGAGAGAGAGAGGGAAGAAAGAGACGCTGGGGGGGTGGGGGGGGGGGGGAGACACACTATAAAGGAAATAGTTGTCCTATATAAAGTCCTCCATCACCAGATGCAGTATTGTTACTCAGCTCGAAATAAATGCATTCATTATCGGTGGACCGAAATGTGAAAGGGCGCCCGAATGCAGCTGAGATAGGCTCCAGCACCCCCCTCCCCCGCCACTCCAAAAGGGACACGCGGTAGAAAATGCGTTCTTAATTTAAGATCACACTGCTGCTAAATCAGATTTTCTTTTGTTTCTGACCGACCTCTTACTGTTGTTTGTGCGTACGCACCAAACAAGAGTTCAGAATATTCGGCCTTCTTGGATACCTTGCATGGGGTCCTGTATGGGGCGCTGGCAGGGGATTCCATCGTCTTGTTGGGGCAATGACAGTGATACTTGGACTGGCGTGATTGGGAGGAATGGTCTCCCTGATCTGAACCTGAGTGGTGGATTGTTATTGGACTTCTGTGCTAGTCACGGACTTGCGATAACAAACACCATGTTCAAGCATAAGGATGCTCATAGGTGTACCTGGTACCAGAGCACCCTAAGCCAAAGATCAATGATCGATTTTGTAATCGTATCAGCTGATCTGAGGCCGTATGTTTTGGACACTCGGGTGAAGAGAGGGGCTGAACTGTCAACTGATCACCATCTGGTGGTGAGTTGGGTCAGATGGCGGGGGAAACCTCTGGACAGACCTGGCAAACCCAAGCGTGTAGTGCGGGTGAACTGGGAACGTTTGGAGGAGTCCTCTGTCCGGAAGGACTTCAACTCCCACCTCCGGGGGGACTTCTCTGCCATCCCTGTGGAGGTTGGGGACATTGAACAGGAATGGGCAATGTTCAAAGCCTCTATTGCTAAAGCTGCAGCTGCGAGCTGAGGCCAGAAGGTCTAAGGTGCCTCAAGGGGCGGTAACCCTCGAATACCCTGGTGGACAGTGGTGGTCAGGGAAGCCGTCCGACTGAAGAAGGAGTCCTACCGGGTGGTATGTTATCTCGGGGTCTTGTTCACGAGTGAGGGAAAGATGGAGAAGGAAATCAGCCGGAGAATCGGAGCAGCTGGGGCAGTATTGCAGTCTCTCTGCCGCACTGTTGTGACGAAACGAGAGCTGAGCCAGAAGGCAAAGCTCTCGGTCTACCGAGCTATCTACATTCCTACTCTCACCTATGGTCATGAAGTGTGGGTCATGACCGAAAGAATAAAAGAATAAGATCGCAGATACAAGCGGCCAAAATGAGTTTCCTCAGAAGGGTGGCTGGCATCTCCCTTAGAGATAGGGTGAGAAGTTCAGTCACCCGAGAGAGACTCGGAGTAGAGCCGCTGCTCCTTCGCTTGGAAAGAAGCCAGCTTAGGTGGTTCGGGCATCTCGTGCGGATGCCTCACGAGCGTCTCCCTAGGGAGGTCCTCGTTGCACGTCCCACTGGGAGGAGACCCCGCGGTAGGCCAAGGACCAGATGGGGGGATTACATCTCCTCTCTGGCCTGGCTTAGGGATTCCCCAGGAGGAAGTCGCTAATGTTGCTCTGGAGAGGGAAGTCTGGGGGTCTCTGCTGGAGCTGTTGTCCCCGCGACCCGATTCCGGATAAGTGGTTGAAGATGGATGGATGAATGGATGGATGACCGACCTGCATTGGTTGCTAGTAGGCTTGCAAAGGGGTGGAAAGTTTCCGGTAAATTTTCCGGAAACTTTCCGGAAATTTACCATGGGAAGTTAAGCTCGGAAAAATGGAAAAATACTTCTTTGTAAACATTTTACTTCATCTAAACTTCAACAACTTTTCAACCCAAAGGATTGCGGCGATAAAATTAAGCACTTTCACAAATGTCTGCCACCTGTGATCTGCTCGCGTTTTAAAATATTCACCGTCATTTTCCGCGTTGACCTAACCGTGTCACGCTTGTTCGTTCCTCATCAGCAGATGCCGCGTGCGTCCTCTCTAACAAGGTGCATTGTCACCACCACATTAACACCGTCCTCGCAAACCTTTGTGACGGGCCGTGACTGACGGCACACGTCCAAAATCAGGGCGAGAGAGACAAAAAAAAAGTGTCAGGGCGTCATCTGGAGGCTGACATCCCCTGGGCGTGGCACCGCTGCTCGGATGACGTGTGGAAGGTTCAATCCCGAGGCAGGGAGAAGGCAGAGGGGAGTGTGTGTATGTGTGTGTGTGTGTTCTTGTATTTCTACCCTTCTTGAGACAACAACAAGGAAAAGTACCTTACATATGAGGACCGGTGAATAAATCATGGTCCCAATACGTAAAACCATTGCATCTGATAGAGAATGTCTCATTTGCACCCATGGTGGTGAAATCTATCAAAATTAGGGTGGTCCCAAAAAGGAGGGATTTTTCAAATTGGGTATCGGTTTTAAAGGTGCTCCCCCTCTGGTCAACATATGAAATAACAAGTGTGTGTAAGAAATTGAAATGCGCCCCCTTTGGCCAAAATTAATAAAAAAAATAAAATAAATAAATATGTATATAGAGACATACTGTAATAACTTGAAGTAAATAAATGAAGATTAAAATCCAATTACAAACACAACATTTCTAAAAATTTAAATGAACTAAAAGCAGTCTTTTTCTCACAATGGGTCAACTTTTGTCTTGTAAAACTGGGAACAACTTCACATATTCTTTCTGTTCCTGTAATATTGCAATATTTTCTCCTAAAATTATTACTTTTTTAATGTAAAATTATTACTTTTTAATGCAAAATGGTGACATTTGTCATATTAAATTCTGACTTTTATCACAACATTGCCATATTTTTGGGTTCTTGTAAAATAGTTACATGTTTTGAGTAAAATTATGACTTTTGTCATAATTTTGTTATATTATAGTATGGCAATATTATGGCAAAATTATGACTTTTGTCATAATTTTGCCATAATATCGCCGACATTTAAAAGTTTTCTTATGACTGTTATTGAGTAAAATTACAACTTTTATCATGATATCGCACACATGTTCAGTTTTTCTTGTAAAGTGTTGACTTGCGTTGAGTAAAATGATGACTAGGGTGGTCCTAAAGAGGTAGGCATTTTTCGCAGGTCACAAGAAGGTAACAAATACAAGAGTGTGTGTGTGTGTGTGTGTGTGTGTGTTCTTGTTTTTCAACCCTTCTTGAGACATCAACAAGGAAAAGTAGCATCCATATGAGGAGGTGTGAACAAGTTAGGACATAAATCATGGTCCCAATACGGAAAACCATTGCATCTAATAGAGAATGTCTCATTGGCACCCCTGGTGGTGAAATCTATCAAAATTAGGCTGGTCCCAAAAAGGAGGGATTTTTCAAATTGAGTGTCGGTTTTAAAGGTGCTCCCCCTCTGGTCAACATATGAAATAACAAGTGTGTGTAAGAAATTGAAATGCGCCCCCTTTGGCCAAAATTAATAAAAAAATAAAAATAAATAAATAAGTATATAGAGACATACTGTAATAATTGAAGTAAATAATGACGATTAAAATCCAATTACAAACACAACATTTCTAAAAATTTAAATGAACTAAAAGCAGTCTTTTTCTCACAATGGGTCAACTTTTGTCTTGTAAAACTGGGAACAATTTCACATATTCTTTCTGTTTCTGTAATATTGCAATATTTTCTCCTAAAATTATTACTTTTTTAATGTAAAATTATTACTTTTTAATGCAAAATGGTGACATTTGTCATATTAAATTCTGACTTTTATCACAACATTGCCATATTTTTGGGTTCTTGTAAAATATTATATTATGGCAATATTATGGCAAAATTATGACTTTTGTCATAATTTTGTTATATTATATTATGGCAATATTATGGCAAAATTATGACTTTTGTCATAATTTTGCCATAATATCGCCGACATTTAAAAGTTTTCTTATGACTGTTATTGAGTAAAATTACAACTTTTATCATGATATCGCACACATGTTCAGTTTTTCTCGTAAAGTGTTGACTTGCGTTGAGTAAAATGATGACTTTTTTTTTATAATACTGCCAAAATTGTAAGTTTTTCATGTGAAATTGCGACCTTTTTCTTGTGAAATTCCAACTCATTTTTCACAACAAGCTTTTTTATATTTCTTTAGTATGTATATGTCATTAGTGTTGTAAATACAAATATTTATATATCTAGAAAGGGTGGTCCTAAAGAGGTAGGCATTTTTCGGAGGTCACAAGAAGGTAACAAATACAAGAGTGTGTGTGTTTGTGTGTGTGTGGGTGTGTTCTTGTTTTTCAACCCTTCTTGAGACATCAACAAGGAAAAGTAGCATCCATATGAGGAGGTGTGAACAAGTTAGGACATAAATCATGGTCCCAATACGGAAAACCATTGCATCTAATAGAGAATGTCTCATTTGCACCCCTGGTGGTGAAATCTATCAAAATTAGGCTGCTCCCAAAAAGGAGGGATTTTTCCAATTCAGTGTCGGTTTTAAAGGTGCTCCCACTCTGGTCAACATATGAAATAACAAGTGTGTGTAAGAAATTGAAATGCGCCCCTTTTGGCCAAAATTAATTTAAAAAAATAAATAAATATGTATATAGAGACATACTGTAATAACTTGAAGTAAATAAATGAAGATTAAAATCCAATTACAAACAAAAAATTCAAAAAAATGGAAATGAACTAAAAGCAGTCTTTTTCTCACAATGTGTTGACTTTTGTCTTGTAAAACTGGGAACGATTTCACATATTCTTTCTGTTTCTGTAATATTGCAATATTTTCTCGTAAAATTATTACTTTTTAATGCAAAATGGTGACTATTGTCATATAAAATTCTGACTTTTATCACATCGCCATATTTTGTGATACGTGGGGGGATTATTTTTTTTAATACATTTTTTTTTTTAATATATATATTTTTTAGACATGTATCTCGTGCGCACGAGATAGTTTCTCGTGCGCACGAGATACATTTTTATAATGTTACTTTTTATAAAGTTATAAAAAACTTTAAAAAAAATAATTATAATTTATTTGTATTATACTATACTATAAATTAACTAAACGCAGTCTTTTTCTCACAATTTGTCGACTTGTTTCTTATAAAACTGGGAACAATTTCACATTTTCTTTCTGTTTCTGTAATATTGCAATATTTTCTCGTAAATTTTTTTATGTAAAATTATTACTTTTTTTTGCCAAATGGTGACATTTGTCATATAAAATTCTGACTTTTATCACAACATTGCCATTTTTTTTTTGGTTCTTGTAAAATAGTGACATGTTTTGAGTAAAATGATGACTTTTGTCATCATTTTGTTATATTATATTATGGCAAAATTATGACTTTTGTCATAATTTTACCATAATATTGCCGACATTTAAAAGTTTTCTTATGACTGTTATTGAGTAAAATTCCAACTTTTATCATGATATCACACAAATGTTCAGTTTTTCTTGTAAAGTGTTGACTTGCGTTGAGTAAAATTACAACTTTTATTTATAATACTGCTAACATTTTAAGTTTTTCTTGTGAAATTGTGACCTTTTTCTTGTGAATTTCCAACTCATTTTTCACAACAAGCTTTTTTATATTTCTTTAGTATGTATATGTCATTAGTGTTGTAAATACAAATATTTATATATCTAGAAAGGGTGGTCCTAAAGAGGTAGGCATTTTTTGGAGGTCACAAGAAGGTAACAAATACAAGACTGTGTGTGTGTGTTCTTGTTTTTCAACCCTTCTTGAGACATCAACAAGGAAACATACCGTCCATATGAGGAGGTGTGAACAAGTGACAACATAAATCATGTTCCCAATACGTGAAACCATTTCATCTAATAGAGAATGTCTCATTTGCACCCCTGGTGGTGAAATCTATCAAAATTAGGGTGGTCCCAAAAAGGAGGGATTTTGTGTGTCGGTTTTAAAAGTGCTCCCCCTCTGGTCAACATATGAAACAACAAGTGTGTGTAAGAAATTGAAATGCGCCCCCTTTGGCCAAAATTTATGAAAAAAATAAAAATATACAGACATACTGTAATAACTTGAAGTAAATAATGAATATTTAAATCCAATTACTAACAAAAAAATCCAAAAAATTAAAATTAACTAAAAGCAGTCTTTTTCTCACGATTTGTTGACTTTTTTTTTTTTTATAAAACTGGGAACAATTTCACATATTTCCGTTTCTGTAATATTGCAATATTTTCTCGTAAAATGATTACTTTTTTAATGTAAAATTGTTACTTTTTAATGCAAAATGGTGACATTTGTCATATAAAATTCTGACTTTTATCACAACATTGCCATTGTTTTTGTTTTCTTGTAAAATAGTGACATATTTTGAGTAAAATTATGACTTATAATTTTGTTGTATTATATTATGGCAATATTATGGCAAAATTATGACTTTTGTCGTAATTTTGCCATATTATTGCCGACATTTAAAAGTTTTCTTATGACTGTTATTGAGTAAAATTACAACTTTTATCATGATATCGCACAAATATTCCGTTTTTCTTGTAAAGTGTTGCCTTTCGTAAGTGAAATGACAACTTTTATTATAATACTGCCAACATTTTAAGTTTTTCTTGTGAAATTGTGACCTTTTTCTTGTGAAATTCCAAATGATTTTTCACAACAATCTTTTTTTTATATTTGCATAGTATGTATATATTATTAGTGTTGTAAATACAAATATTTATGTATCTAGAAAGGGTGGTCCTAAAGAGGTAGGCATTTTTCAGAGGTCACAAGAAGGTAACAAATACAAGAACGAGTGTGTGTGTGTGTGTGTGTGTGGTGTCAGTGACAGGCTGCCAGTCACAGCGCTGACAGCTGGGTGAAAGATAGCTGTCTTGGCACAGAGGGGAAAAGATGGAGGAAGCGGTAGGGAGGAGGAGGCAGCAGCCAGTCAGCCCCACTGAGGAGGCGAGCGATGCCGAGCAGATTGAAGTTGATTGGCGCAACACGCGGCGCCGAATGAAAGATTCAGGCTGAGTGTAAAAACACTAAATGCTGTCAGTGTTATTATCACCTGCACTAACTGATAGAAGCAAGTGGGGAGAAAGAGAGCGCGAGGGTGGCTAATTGACAGCTTTTCCCCCCCCCCTTTTTTTCTGCCTGCTATGCAACCTCGATGCAGAGCGAAGGAAGCCATCAAAGCCTTGTCAGTGATGACAGTGTTGATAGAGGATGGCGGCAATGATACCCAGAGAGATATATGTCAAATTCCCGAAATGTTTCCTCAAATTCCTGCCTCGCTTCACTTCCACGTTTTAAAGGGGAAATGCACTTTTCTTGGAATTATGCCTTATAGTTCACTATCTTTATGAGAGATAAGAATACATACATATTTTTTTTAACTGGTAAGTAAACGTAAATAAAAGTCAGACTCTCACTATTATGTTAGATCAACTATGGACTACACTTTCACAGTATTATGTTAGATCCACTATGGACTGGACTCTCACACTATTATGTTAGATCCACTATGGACTGGACTCTCACAATATTATGTTAGATCCACTATGGACTGGACTCTCACACTATTATGTTAGATCCACTATGGACTGGACTCTCACACTATTATGTTAGATCCACTATGGACTGGACTCTCACACTATTATGTTAGATCCACTATGGACTGGACTCTCACACTATTATGTTAGATCCACTATGGACTGGACTCTCACAATATTATGTTAGATCCACTATGGACTGGACTCTCACAATTATATGTTAGATCCACTATGGACTAGACTTTCACAGTATTATGTTAGATCCACTATGGACTGGACTCTCACACTATTATGTTAGATCCACTATGGACTGGACTCTCACAATATTATGTTAGATCCACTATGGACTAGACTTTCACAGTATTATGTTAGATCCACTATGGACTGGACTCTCACACTATTATGTTAGATCCACTATGGACTGGACTCTCACAATATTATGTTAGATCCACTATGGACTGGACTCTCACTATTATGTTAGATCCACTATGGACTGGACTTTCACTATTATGTTAGATCCACTATGGACTGGACTTTCACAGTATTATGTTAGATCCACTATGGACTGGACTCTCACTATTATGTTGGATCCCCTATGGACTGGACTCTCACTAGTATGTTAGATCCACTATGGACTGGACTCTCACACTATTATGTTAGATCCACTATGGACTGGACTCTCACTATTATGTTAGATTCACTATGGACTGGACTCTCACATTATTATGTTAGATCCACTATGGACTGGACTCTCACATTATTATGTTAGATCCACTATGGACTGGACTCTCACACTATTATGTTAGATCCACTATTGACTGGACTCTCACACTATTATGTTAGATCCACTATGGACTGGACTCTCACACTATTATGTTAGATCCACTATGGACTGGACTCTCACACTATTATGTTAGATCCACTATGGACTGGACTCTCACACTATTATGTTAGATCCACTATGGACTGGACTCTCACACTATTATGTTAGATCCACTATGGACTGGACTCTCACACTATTATGTTAGATCCACTATGGACTGGACTTTCACTATTATGTTAGATCCACTATGGACTGGACTTTCACAGTATTATGTTAGATCCACAATGGACTGGACTTTCACAGTATTTTGTTAGATCCACTATGGACTGGACTCTCACACTATTATGTTAGATCCACTATGGACTGGACTCTCACACTATTATGTTAGATCCACTATGGACTGGACTCTCACTAGTATGTTAGATCCACTATGAACTGGACTTTCACAATATTATGTTAGATGTTAGAAAAATACGGTACATATTTTTTTAATGCATTTTAACTGGTAACTAAACGTAAATAAAAGTCAGCTTACAGTGGAACCAATGGGAGCCATGACGTCAACCTAGGGCTGGGCGATATACCGGTACTATAGTTAATAGCAGTACATATTTGAGACTAGAGATGTCCGATAATATCGGACTGCCGATATTATCGGCCGATAAATGCTTTAAAATGTAATATCGGAAATTATCGGTATCGGTTTCAAAAAGTAAAATGTATGACTTTTTAAAAGGCCGCTGTGTACACGGACGTAGGGAGAAGTACAGAGCGCCAATAAACATTAAAGGCACTGCCTTTGCGTGCCGGCCCAGTCACATAATATCTACGGCTTTTCACACACACAAGTGAATGCAATGCATACTTGGTCAACAGCCATACAGGTCACACTGAGGGTGGCCGTATAAACAACTTTAACACTGTTACAAATATTAGCCACACTGTGAACCCACACCAAACAAGAATGACAAACACATATTTCGGGTAGAACATCCTCAACATAAACACAACAGAAAAAATACCCAGAACCCCTTGCAGCACTAACTCTTCTGAACACTACACTACAACCCCGCCCACCTCAACCCCCGCCCATCTCCCGAATTCGGAGGTCTCAAGGTTGGCAAGTATGCCTTAGGCTCCATTGTGAGCTGACTTTTGCTCGCATTTAGACTTAGACAAACTTTAATAATCCACAAGGGAAATTGTTCCCTTTTATTTATTCGATTTATTTATTTATTTAATTTATTGTATTTATTTTATTTATTTACTAGTTAGAATGCATTAAAAAAAAATAAAAATGTGCTTGTCTTACCTAAGGATTGTAAATGATAGGCAAAATAAAATTAAAAAAAGTTAAGTTTGGCACAAATTATATATATATATATATATATATATATATATATATATATATATATATATATATATATATATATATATATATATATATATATATATATATATATATATATATATATATATATATATATATATATTAGGGCTGCAACAACTAATCGATTAAATCGATTAAAATCGATTATAAAAATAGTTGGCGATTAAATTAGTCATCAATTCGTTGGATCTATGCTAAGCGCATGCAAAAAGGCAATTATTTTTATTTATTTTTTGAAAATGTTTTTAATTTTTATTTATTTTTTTTAGAAACCTTTATTTATAAACTGCAACATGTACAAACAGCTGAGAAACAATAATCGAAATAAGTATGGTGCCAGTATGCTGTTTTTTTCCCCAATAAAATACTGAAAAGGATAGAAATGTAGTTTGTTGTATCCGATTATTAATCGATTAATCTAAGTAATAATCGACAGATTAATCGATTGTCAAATTAACCGTTAGTTGCAGCCCTAATATATATATATATATACAGTACATGGCAGGGGTCGGCAACCTTTACCACTCAAAGAGCCATTTTGGCACGTTTCACAAATTAAAGAAAATAATGGGAGCCACAAAAAATTTTTTAAAATTTAAAATGAAAAACACCGCATACAAAGCTTAAATGCTTTGTGCTATGTGCATGCACTTTAATGTGGAGATTTAATGTTAGTGCGGCCCGCGAGTTTTGAATGAATGGCGCTTGATAGCGTCATACTTGCCAACCCTCTCATTATTTCCGGGAGACTCCCGACTATCAGGGCGTGACGGCACTGCTTTTGGTGCCCTCTACACCCTGCCCAAACAGTGTACCTGCTCGACCACATGTACAATTCAGTTTCAGCTTGCTCACGTAAGTGATAGCAAGGCGTACTAGGTCAGCAGCCACACAGCTTACACTGACGGTAGCCTTATAAAACAACTTTAACACTGGTACGTTACAAATATGCGCCACACTTTGAACCCACACCAAAAAAGAATGACAAACACATTTCTGGAGAACATCTGCACTGTAACACAACATCAACACAACACAACCAATACCCAGAATCCCATGCAGCCCTAACTCTTCCGCTCAACCAACGCACGGAGGGAGGGGGGGCGGGGGGGGGTTGATGTGTGGGGGGATTTGGTGGTAGCGGGGGTGTATAATCTAGACCGGAAGAGTTAGGGCTGCATGGGATTCTGGGTATTGGTTGTGTTGTGTTTATGTTGTGTTACGGTGGGATGTTCTCCAGAAATTTGTTTTTCATTCTTTTTTGGTGTGGGTTCACAGTGTGGCGCATATTTGTAACGTAACAGTGTTAAAGTTGTTTGATACGGCTACCGTCAGTGTAAGCTGTGTGGCTGATGATTAAGTATGCTTTGCTGTCTCCTACGTGTGCAAGTAAAAGCTACATACAACATGTGGCCGGGCTGGCACGCTGTTTGTAAATGCTATAGAGAACAATTACTACAGTGCAATTAGGGCACACCCTTAATTTAGTAAGTAGAGTGAAAATAGGATTATATTTTCCCTGGGAGTTATCTAGGAGAGGCACTGAGATCCATAAGTCTCCTGGGAAAATCAGGGGGGTCGGCAAGTATGCAGCTGAGCCGCATCAGAGTGGTCAAAGAGCCGCATGCGGCTCCGGAGCCGCGGGTTGCCGACCCCTGGTATATGGGTATGTGTGTGTGTGTATATATATATATATATATATATATTATATATATATATATATATATATATATATATATATATATATATATATATATATATATATATATATATATATATATATATATATATATATATATATATATATGTATATATATATATATATATATATATATATATATATGTATATATATATATATATATATATATATGGGGTATGTATATATATATATATATATATATATATATATATATATATATATATATATATATATATATATATATATATATATATATATATATATATATATATATATATATATATATACTGTGTATATATATATGGGTATATGTGTGTATATATATATATATATATATATATATATATATATATATATATATATATATATATATATATATATATATATATCTGTTTGTATTATTTTATTTTATTTCTTATTATTATTATTATTAATGTATTATTATCTATTTTTTGTTTATTTAATTGATGTATTTGTAGATACTACTTTGTTTTTTTGCTGTTTCTTTCTTTTTTTGGGGGGGTGGTAAAAAAAATGTATTTTTGACATTTAGGGCAGACAACAGATGTATGATGTATGTGAATATGATGCAATGGATATGAATGTCTGATGCTGGATGTCAATACAAATAAAATGAAAAAAATATATTAAAAAAATAAAAACGTGCTTGTCTTACCTAAGGATTGTAAATGATAGGCAAAATAAAATAACAATAAAAAGTGCAGTTCCCCGTTAAATTTGGCACAAATCATTGCTTCATTTGCGCTGAATTAGTCCATCACTATCAGTACGACGAGGACGCGTGTTTCTGCTCCACGTCCCGAGTCAGCGTCGTGGACGGAAATGTCTGGACGGCCTTTTGTAGGAGCCGTGAGAAGCCGTCGTGTAGAATAAGCGCGGGAGCAGGAGCGGCGTTAAAGCAGGACTGACAGGAGCCCTTTCATGGTCAGTGTTACACTGGATAAAACTCAGCGCCCCACTGCTGTGAATTAGCCCGTTTGCTCGTGACACGTACTGAAACATTCATGGCCGTCAGTCGGGGAAGAATGCGATTGGGCAAATGCTTGAAATATTTAAAGTGGGAGCCTGTTGTGTGTGTGGTACTGTTTGCACGGCGTGGCGTCAGGAGCCTGGAAGAGAGGCTAAAAGCTGGTAATTGGCGCTGTGTTGTGCGGCGTGTCAGTCTGTGGCGTTCCAGTCTGGCTGCACTTCTCCGTGGCGGAGCGAGCGACGGAGGCGCCTGGCTGCGTCTTTGAGCTTCATGATGACTTGACATCAAGGGCGTAAGAAAGTAAGAAGTAGAAATTGCAATTCCCTCAGAAATTGCGTGTGTGTGCGCTGAGAAGCGCTGTCGCTGAGGCTGAAACGCCAACAAAAGAGTTGAAGACCGGGACTTTAAGTACATCGCAGCCTATCATAGCAATCCCGTAAGACCATGGAAATAGTCCTTTTGGTGGACATGAGCAGGATAGGCTCTACTCACTTTTAACACTTTTCAGTTGGCAAATACTGTAGATCAGGGGTCACCAACGCGGTGCCCGCGGGCACCAGGTAGCCCGTAAGGACCAGATGAGTAGCCCGCTGGCCTGTTCTAAAAATAGCTCAAATAGCAGCACTTACCAGTGAGCTGCCTCTATTTTTTAAATTGTATTTATTTACTAGCAAGCTGGTCTCGCTTTGCCCGACGTTTTTAATTCTAAGAGAGACAAAACTCAAATAGAAAATATTTTAAAGACTTGGTCTTCACTTGTTTAAATAAATTCATAATTTTTTTTACTTTGCTTCTTATAACTTTCAGAAAGACAATTTTAGAGAAAAAATACAACCTTAAAAATGATTTTTAGGATTTTAAAACACATATACCTTTTTACCTTTTAAATTCCTTCCTCTTCTTCCCTGACAATTTAAATCAATGTTCAAGTATTTTTTTTCATTGTAAAGAATAATAAATACATTTTAATTAAATTATTCATTTTAGCTTCTGTTTTTTCGACAAAGAATATTTGTGAAATATTTCTTCAAACTTATGATTAAAATTTTAAAAAAATATTCTGGCAAATCTAGAAAATCTGTAGAATCAAATTTAAATCTTATTTCAAAGTCTTTTGAATTTCTTTCAAAATTTTTGTTCTGGAAAATCTAGAAGAAATAATGATTTGTCTTTGTTAGAAATATAGCTTGGTCCAGTTTGTTATATATTCTAACAAAGTGTAGATTGGATTTTAACCTATTTAAAACATGTCATCAAAATTCTAAAATGAATCTTAATCAGGAAAAATTACTAATGATGTTCCATAAATTTTTTTTTAATTTTTTCAAAAAGATTCGAATTAGCTAGTTTTTCTCTTCTTTTTTTCGGTTGAATTTTGAATTTTAAAGAGTCGAAATTGAAGATAAAGTATGTTTAAAAATTTAATTGTCATTTTTTTCCTGTTTTCTCCTCTTTTAAACCGTTCAATTAAGTGTAAATATCATTAGTTATTAATAATAACATAGAGTTAAAGGTAAATTGAGCAAATTGGCAATTTATTTAAGTGTGTATCAAACTGGTAGCCCTTCGCATTAATCAGTACCCAAGAAGTAGCTCTTGCTTTCTAAAAGGTTGGTGACCCCTGCTGTAGATCCCACCGGGTACTTTTTCACTTCCAACACCACACCAAAATTGGAGCTTTGAGTATTGACCGATATGACAATAATCCGATACGATATCAGCACGACGCATACAGCAGTGCAGGGCTATTCAACTACATCATGAAGAGGGCCGCTGTTAGAATAATTACACCGCAAAAAGTCAGTGTTCAAAAACAAGAAAAAAAAAATACAAAAATTAGGGGTACCTGTCAGGTTCAAGCACTGATGACATCTATTAATCAGACAAGAAGCAAGGAATCAATCAGAGACAGAGTTCAATTTAGCTCATGAGGAGAACGCATGGAGCTGAACACTTAGTCACAGTCTCGCCCATACTTGCCAACATTGAGACCTCCAATATCGGGAGGTGGGGGGGGGGGGGGGCTTGGTCGGGGGGTGGGGGGGGGTGGTTGTTTGGGGGTGGGGGTGTGGTTGGGGGCGTGGTTATTTACAGCTAGAATACACCAACTCGAGTATTTCATATATATTTAATATATATATATATATATGTATGAAATACTTGACTTTCAGTGAATTCTAGCTATATATATATATATTTATTTTATTTTATTTTATTTACATAGAAAAAAATAAAAAATACTTGAATTTCAGTGTTCCAGTGGCTATCCATTAGATGGCAGTATTGTCCTGTTTAACTTCTCCGTTCATGATGAGTATATCATTTCGGCCGCCATGTCTGTAATTTCTCCGTTCTTCTGCTTCGTCTCCTTGTTGTGTGCGCAGTTGTGCACTCTATAAAAGCCCTAGATGTTATGACGTCTTTGGGCAGGCAAGCTGTTTATATTGTGGGAAAGCGGACGTGAGAACAGGCTGTCCCCACTCAGTCTCAGGTCCGCATTGAGCTGGAGGGGGCGTGGCCTCCAGTTCCGGCTGAATACCGTGAGTTTGTCGGGAGAAAATATCTGCCGGGAGGTTGTCGGGAGAGGCGCTGAATATCGGGATTCTCCCGCTAAAAACGGGAGGGTTGGCAAGTATGGTCTCGCCCTACGCTCTAAGGTTCAGCTCCTGTGTCCCTCTATTTATTCAGGAGTTCCACAGTCAACAATACTAAGGCCGCCTCTAAAGGGAGTGGTCGCATATATTATGCAAAGCAGGTCCAGGACGCACGATACGTGACGGAATGTGCCGGGGGCCTTGTGATTTCGCCTAGTCCCCGCTTCGTCTGCGTGTTGTCATCTTATCTTCGTTGAGGTGATTGAAGTCCTTGGCTGTTAGCGGGCTAAAACAAAGATAACATCTACGACTGAGGCCACCCCTCAGACAAGAAGTCTTTGTCCTTGCACAGATTAGAAAAGTCCAAGTTGAGCACAATAGCTAAATAACTAAAGCAACAGACTTTAAGCATACTAAAGTTAGTGTGATAATACATATATAATTATTCTAAAATTTTATTTGAACTAAGCAAAATTATCTGCCAATAGAACAAGAACATTTGGCTTGTCAAGACTTTCCAAAACAAGTCAAATTAGGTAACCTCAATGAACCCCAAAATACCTCAAAATAAGTATAATAAGTATATTCTCACTAATAACTGTACTACTATATGAGTACGTATTTTCTATTGTTTCATTGAAAATAAAACAGCAAAGTTCATCTGTTTTAATTATGAGACACAATTGTGTCAAAGTCATGATTTTTTTTTTACATGCTTGAAATAAGAAGTTTTAACTTTAAAAAAGTAGTTTTATACTTGTGAGTGTTAATGACACAGCTTTGCAACAGTTGATATTCTAGTTTCAAGCAGATGCTGTCTTTGTTGCACCAAGCCAAAGGCTTGGAAAATTCCACTGTGTACGATGGGAGGAGACGGGAGGGGTTATCTATTTTGATCCAAGACCTGCCCAAGCTCGATCCAGGACCAGTCCAAGCCCGAGGCATCTTTTTTTATTTTGTGTTAATATGACCGAAAACAATGGCTGTTTACCTACCACCCATTCCTTTAGAAACAGCTGTTGTTATGTAAACAGGGAAAGTCCAAATAAAAAGAGGTGGCGCACAATCTTTCGCCAGAGTGTGCTGAAGACTGTCAAGAGTACAGCCCAGATGTTTCTCCTCAAATTGAGCCAAATTCAATTCTGTCTCTGTTTAATTCCTTGCTTCTTGTCTCGTTTAATAGATGTCATCAGTGTTTGAACCTGACAGCCGCAGTTTTAAGGGCTCAGGGGCCGGACATCGAAATGTGGATGCTTTATCAAAAAGTGCCTACGCAGGTTATATTTCTTTGAGACTGCGTTTACTTAATTGCAAAGTAAACGCACTGTCAATAAAGTCATTATTCTGCCCTCGCTACTCGTTTCCAGCGTGTGCAGCTAGTTAACAGTATGAAGAACAAGAAGCTCCAGTTTGGGTTGAGGATTGATGTTCCTTCTTTTGAATTTTTTTCCCTTCCTCAGTTTTATTTCTTCACACTGGGGCGGTATAGCTCGGTTGGTAGAGTGGCGGTGCCAGCAACTTGAGGGTTCCAGGTTCGATCCCTTCGGTCCTTAGGCAAGACACTTTACCCACCTGCTCCCAGTGCCACCCGCACCGGTTCAAATGTAATTTAGATATTGGGTTTCACCATGTAAAAGCGCTTTGAGTCACTAGAGAAAAGCGCTATATGAATATAATTCACTTCACTTCTTCCCCAATTTAGGTTTGGAAGACTGAAAATATAAAGAAAACAGAAGCATTGTGTATTTTACATAAATCAAATGGAAGGTTTTTGTGTTAATATATTCACACAATCAGCTACAAATGTTTACACATGTAAATATTACACAACATTAGCACACCAAACATTGCACACACCGTCTGCCTGTGACTTATCACAATTAGCGTTGTCGCCCCTACTGGTCAAATTCAGCGCTGCATGTATTAAACAAGTTGGATCGCCCATAGTTACTCACAGACAAATTACACAACCACGAATACAAAAGACATCTCGAAGTCAGCAATTTAAATACAAAACTAAGTCAATATCTTGTCTGGATCAATGTGTCCGTCACTTAAAAGGTCCACCAGGAGACAACAGAGTCAAACGGATAACAATGGTAGGTATACAACATTTATTATCAACCGTCTGGAATAGACTTATACTCTCTTTATGTCCGAATAATTGTGTCTAAGTTATCACACAACTTTGCTGCCTTTGATCTTACCAATCAAAAGGCTTGTAAAACTCCGCTGTGTAGGATGGGAAGCGACATGGAGGTGTCGGTTTCTTTGATCTATTGTAATCCACGGGAAGATTTTGTCTTGACCCGAGATCTACAAAGCGGAGAGGAAGCAGGCACCTTTTCTTTGAACTGTTTTGTAACCAAAGGCGACGGCTGTTTACGACCCCCCTCCCTTTAGAAACAGCTGTTGCCATGTCATCAGGGAAAGGCCAATTAAAAGAGGAGGTGTACAGTCTTTCGTCAGAGCGGGGTGGAAGACTGTGCAAAGAGTACAGCCCAGACGTTTCTCCTCAATGAGCTAAATTGAATCCTGTCTCTGTTTAACTCCTTGCTTCTTGTCTGTTTAATAGATGTCATCAGTGTTTGAACCTGACACTTTAAGTTTAAGTGGAGTGGTAATTTGCATTTTTGGCAACACCTATTAGCCACAATAAATCATTATGTGAAGCTCCTGACGTAGTAAGTTGAATGATGCGGACACGTTTGTTACTGGACACTTTCTAATATGCTTCTGTTTTGGAGACTGTATATGTAAATATGTAGTAATTATTTAATAGTTGTTTGTATTTACAAATTTGCTGCATTGGACTGCAATATTGTTCAATAATGAGACTTATTACGTATGTCAAGCTTGTGTGCTATTATGTGCTTAGCTGTTGTGTAGCTGCTAGCTCCTAGTAGCCTATACCCCACCATGGTTACCTTTTGTACGTCCATCCATCCATTTTCTACCGCTTATTCCCTTCGGGGTCGCGGGGGCCGCTGGAGCCTATCTCAGCTGCAATCGGGCGGAAGGCGGGGTACACCCTGGACAAGTCGCCACCTCATCGCAGACCTTTTGTACGTGACTCCAATAAAATACAAGAAAAGACCAACCATGTGAGCTTATTGGAGGACATTTACATGTTAATTGGGTGTCTTTGCACAAGTAAACAGCTTGTATAGGCACTTTTATCTGCGAGTTCAGATTCAAGCCGATATCATCTGATGTGTGTTGTTTTTTATGCTAATTTTGGACCAATATCAGTATCGGATCGGGACACCCCTACCACCCTACCTACTATTACCTCGTCATCCATGGTTCCAAACATGCAGGGCCAGACCCAGGCAGGAACCACTGCTCAAGTACTCATGAGAGACCAAACATATGAATATGTTGTTTTTTTGTTGTTTTTTTTTTTTGCAGTAGACACGACCCCCTTCTAATACCTGGTAACGAACAAATTGAAAACATGGACATGAATGTGAAGAGGTATGACTCTACCGGAATGTTTCACTGGTGCCCGTCAAAAGACATCGAAAAGGTTATCCTGGTGAGTAAACCCTATGTTTTATAAAAGTATCCCTCTGCTCAAAACACACACATACATACAAAAAAAAATTTATGTATAAAAAAAGAGAGAGAACCTAACGTAAGTATGCCCAGGAGCCACACACTTGTGATATCATCCAATCACATACTAATTAATATGTATTGACATTTCTTTCATTGCCTCTCTGCTTCAAGGTGAGTTGGCGGTTTTCTTTATATATCCGCAAATAGGCTTATGTTATGGAGGCATGTTTGTTATATGATATTTTAATTTCGAAAAGGAAGAAAGAAAAATATATATATATATAAATATATATACTGTATTTCCGAAATAAGTGGCTTCCTCTCCAAAAAAGGCTATGCCTCAATTAACCGAATAAACCACTTGATGACTACTTTGGTTAACTAAACCTTAATCTTGTTTTTCAATGCAATTCATCCACAATTCTTATGTAAGACACACGTATTTCCCTTTTATGTGAGTTTTAAATAGTGATCAACTGCTAGCATGAGGCAGCTAACAATGCAGATATTTTAGCTTCGACTACCATATTTTTCCGGACTATAAGGCGCACTCAAAATCCTTTCATGTTCTCTAAAATCGACAGTGCGCCTTATAACCCGGTGCGCCTAATGTAGGAAATCATTTTGGTTGTGCTTACCGACCTCGAAGCTATTTTATTTGGTACATGGTGAAATAATAAGTTAGACCGGTAGATGGCAGCCACACATAAGAGATATGTGTAGACTGCAATATGATGGCAGTCACACATAAGAGATACGTGTAGACTGCAATATGATGGCAGTCACACGCAATATGATGGCAGTCACACATAAGAGACACGTGTAGACTGCAATATGATGGCAGTCACACATAAGAGACACGTGTAGACTGCTATATGATGGCAGCGCCTTATAACCCGGTGCGCCTAATGTACGGAATCATTTTGGTTGTGCTTACAGACCTCGAAGCTATTTTATTTGGTACACGGTGAAATGATAAGTGTGACCGGTAGATGGCAGCCACACATAAGAGACATGTGTAGACT
This sequence comes from Entelurus aequoreus, assembly GCF_033978785.1. Taxonomy (NCBI): domain Eukaryota; kingdom Metazoa; phylum Chordata; class Actinopteri; order Syngnathiformes; family Syngnathidae; genus Entelurus; species Entelurus aequoreus. Next base: position 8,961,181 of record NC_084739.1, on the reverse strand, counting down.
GCAATATGATGGCAGTCACACATAAGAGATACGTGTAGACTGCAATATGATGGCAGTCACACATAAGAGACACGTGTAGACTGCAATATGATGGCAGTTACACATAAGAGATACGTGTAGACTACAATATGATGGCAGTCACACGTAAGAGATATGTGTAGACTGCAATATGATGGCAGCGCCTTATAACCCGGTGCGCCTAATGTACGGAATAATTTTGGTTGTGCTTACCGACCTCGAAGCTATTTTATTTGGTACATGGTGAAATAATAAGTGTGACCGGTAGATGGCAGCCACACGTAAGAGACATGTGTAGACTGCAATATGATGGCAGTCACACGTAAGAGATACGTGTAGACTGCAATATGATGGCAGTCACACATAAGAGATACGTGTACACTGCAATATGATGGCAGTCACACATAAGAGATACGTGTAGACTGCAATATGATGGCAGTCACACATAAGAGATACGTGTAGACTGCAATATGATGGCAGTCACACATAAGAGATACGTGTAGACTGCAATAAAAAATATGTTTGTTTTTTAAACAATTGTTGTTGTTTTTTTAAACGATAATCATTCAATTTAATTTTTTAACACAGCAGCGTTTTAAAAAGTCATACGTTTTACTTTTTGAAACCGATACCGATCATTTTGAAACCGATACCGATAACTTCCGATGTTACATTTTAAAGCATTTATCGGCCGATAATATTGGCAGTAGGGATGATGTTCGAAACCGGTTCTCCCGGTTGTTCGATAAGAAAAGAACCATTCGATAAGAAAATTACCGATTCCATGGACTCGAATCCCTTTTTGAGAACCGGTTCCCGTTATCGAGGCCACTGTAGTAAAGAAAAAGAGTTGGTTCTTTATTCGAATCCCTGGGAGCGAATCCCGTCCCACAGGAAATGCCCTGCGGGACATCACAGGAAATGACGTAGCTCAGTCATTAGACTGAGTTACGTCATTTCCTGTGATGTCACATAAGCAGCAAAAATAATGGACCAGAAAAAAACGCCTCAAGGCATGGCTATTCACCTATAGTGATCGCAGAGACAGGTTGTTTTTGTGTTACTGTATATATTTGTTTTTCTGAAAAATCCCACTTAATATACTTTGGGTAACAACAGTCAATATTTATTTATTTCATTTTTTTAGGGGGGTAACAGTCAATATTTATTTATTTATTTATTTATTTATTTATTTTTCTTATAAAATAAAAGTGAGCTTTTGTTAAATAAAAAACATAAATATTGTGTTTTTTTCCATATACAACAACCTATCTGGATTCGATAAGAGAATCGATAAGGAATCGGTTCGATAAGAGGATTCGATAATGGGCTCGAACTCGATAATTTCTTATCAAACATCATCCCTAATTGGCAGTCCGATATTATCGGACGTATCTAGTAAATAGTCATGAAAACAAAGGAAACGCATTGAATGGGAAGGTGTGTCCAAACTTTTGGGTTGTAAGGTACGTCAAACTGACAAATATCGGCCCGGCCGATAATCGGTCGACCCTTATAGGCAGGATGTGTGAACCCTCATTACCTGTTTTTCGCTATTTAGAACGTACAGAAAAGAAGAAAAGAGAAAGTCGTGTGTTCTTGTCTCATATAGGAATTGTGGATGATTGTCAAAATATATATTTTTAATTGCCGTATTCCTTTAATAGGCAATATTGTTATACAAAAAAAAAAATAAAGAGCACCCCCAGCCACTTCTTGAGGAAATACAGTAATTATTACACTTTGACCTCATCTTTCCTGAACAAGATGGGTTACCTCACCTGGTACGTAGTTGGTAAATCACTACATAGCAGGAGAGCTCGGACTTGAAGACATAAGTAGGATATAACTCGTCACAAAAGCTTTACTTAAAACTTTAGCCTTGCAAACTGTGACTGATTTGGTTCAACAGATGTATGTTTTATGTCAATGCACAAGACTTACCTTTCAGTCCACAGCGTATCTGCCCACCAGTTCATCCTCTCACACCCTCCTCCTTTTACTCTACCCTCCCATCCTGCTTTGTGTGCCCCCACTGCAGACCCGGAGCGAGGCCTCCATGACGGTCCTGAGCGGCCATGTGGTGGTCTGTATATTTGGGGATGTCACGTCCGCTTTAGTGGGGCTGCGAAACCTGGTGATGCCTTTAAGAGCTAGCAACTTTCACTTTCACGAACTCAAGCCCATCGTTTTTGTGGGCTCGCTGGACTATCTGCGGCGGGAGTGGGAGACGCTACATAACTTCCCCAAGGTCTCCATCCTGCCTGTGAGTGCAACTCGAGCTGGTCTCCGTTAGCCTCGTTACGTGCACGGCCCTGAGATCGTTCCGTGGCTACACCCAGAACACTCTTAGATTATAGATTTAATAATAATAATAGATGTTATTTGTAAAAAACACTTTACATACTTTACGACCTCAAAGTGCTACAGTGTATTAAAAAAAATTAAAATACAAAGATAGTAAATAAAAATAAAAATTAGAACAGCCTAATAGCTAGAACTAGTATGCATATATCTAAAAAAAGTTTTTTTTTTAAAAGAAGGGTTTTTAAGCCTTTTTTAAAAACGTTTACAGTCTGTGGTGCCCTCAGGTGGTCAGGAAGAGCGTTTCACAGACTAGGAGCGGCGGAGCAGAAAGCCCGGTCTCCCATTGTTCTTAGCTTCTTAGCTAGATTTATTAATAATAATAGATTTAATTTGTAAAAAAACACTTTACATTGAGTAAACAACCTCAAAGTGCTTTAGTGTATTAAAACAATTAAAACAATTAAAAGATAATAAATAAAAATGAAAACTAGAACAACCTAATAGCTAGAACTAGTATGTATATATCTAAAAAAAAGGTTTTTTTTTAAAAGAAGGGTTTTTAAGCCTTTTTTAAAAACATTTTCAGTCTGTGGTGCCCTCAGGTGGTCAGGGAGAGCGTTCCACAGACTGGGAGCGGCGGAGCAGAAAGCCCGGTCTCCCATTGTTCGTAGCTTCTTATCTAGATTATAGATTTGATAATAATAATAGATTTTATTTGTAAAAAAAACACTTTACATTGAGTAAACAACCTCAAAGTGCTTCAGTGTATTAAAAAAAATAAATAAATAAAAAATATAATAGATAAAAATAAAAACTAGAACAGCCTAATAGCTAGAACTAGTATGCATATATCTTAAAAAAAAAGTTGTTTTAAAAAAGAAGGGTTTTTAAGTATTTTTTAAAAACATTTACAGTCTGTGGTGCCCTCAGGTGGTCAGGGAGAGCGTTCCACAGACTGGGAGCGGCGGAGCAGAAAGCCCGGTCTCCCATTGTTCGTAGCTTCTTAGTTAGATTATAGATTTAATAATAATAATATATTTTATTTGTAAAAAAAACACTTTACATACTGTACAACCTCAAAGTGCTACAGTGTATTAAAAAAAATAAAAAGATAATAAATACAAATAAAATCTAGAACAGCCTAATAGCTAGAGCTAGTATGCATATATCTAAAAAAAAAAAAAAAAAAAAGCTTTTTTAAAAAGAAGGGTTTTTAAGCCTTTTTTAAAAGCATTCACAGTCTGTGGTGCCCTCAGGTGGTCAGGGAAAGCGTTCCACAGACTGGGAGCGGCGGAGCAGAAAGCCCGGTCTCCCATTGTTCGTAGCTTATTAGCTAGATTGTAGATTTAATAATAATAATACATTTTATTTGTAAAAAAAAAACACTTTACATTGAGTAAACAACCTCAAAGTGCTTCAGTGTATTAAAAAAAATTTAAATAAAAAGCTAATAAATAAAAATAAATCTAGAACAGCCTAATAGCTAATACTAGTATATATATATATACTGTTGTTTTTTTTTAAAAGAAGGGTTTTTAAGTCTTTTTTAAAAGCATTCACAGTCTGTGGTGCCCTCAGGTGGTCAGGGAGAGCGTTCCACAAACTGTGAGCAGCGGAGCAGAAAGCCCGGTCTCCCAATGTTCTTAGCTTCTTAGCTAGTCTGAGTGATGATAAGAGGAGAACCCCATTAGTGCAGGCGAGACTTGACTTCAGTCCTTTGGTCCAGTTCTGCAAAGCTACATCACTCGAATGTCACAGCTCGAAAACTTGTTTGCTAATTTGCCAAACTCCTCGCCGCTCGCTTCTTCAATTTGTTTTTCTCTTCCTCTTGTCTCTGCCTTCTCTCCCTCTCTGTCTTCTCCCCCACCACCACCCCCCTCCACTCCTCCTCCCACCCCGTAGGGTACGCCATTAAGTCGGGCAGATTTAAGGGCTGTCAACATCAACCTCTGCGACATGTGCGTAATACTGTCAGCCAATCAGAACAATATCGAAGATGCTTCACTGCAGGATAAGGAATGCATCTTGGCATCGCTCAACATCAAGTCTATGCAGTTTGATGACAGCATTGGGGTCTTGCAGGCAAATTCCCAAGGTAAGGTGGCGCCCTCTCCCAGACTTCACCGGTGCCCAGAGGGGACAGGTCGCGAGAAGGGTAGTCAAAGATTTTTTTGGGGAAAAATAGGGCATAACATTTGGGATATTTATAGGACCTGTAAGGCCCGAAGTATTGATACAGTCAGTCAGGGTTTCTTCCACTTCTTCACCTTGAACCTAGAACTGGGAGAATATACGATCGTGATTACCGTATTTTTCCGGACTATAAGGCGCACTTATAATCCTTTAATTTTCTCAAAACTCCACAGTGCAGCTTATAACCTGGCACGCCTAATGTAGGGAATAATTTGGGTTGTGCTTACCGACCTCGAAGCTATTTTATTTGGTACATGGTTAAAATTATAAGTGTGACCGGTGGATGGCAGTCACACATAAGAGATACGTGTAGACTGCAATATGATGGCAGTCACACATAAGAGACACGTTTAGACTGCAGTATGATGGCAGTCACACATAAGATACACGTGTAGACTGCAATATGATGGCAGTCACACATAAGAGATACGTGTAGACCGCAATATGATGGCAGTCACACATAAGAGATACGTGCAGACTGCAATATGATGGCAGTCACACATAAGAGATACGTGTAGACCGCAATATGATGGCAGTCACACATAAGATACACGTGTAGACTGCAATATGATGGCAGTCACACATAAGAGATACGTGTAGACTGCAATATGATGGCAGTCACACATAAGAGATACATGTAGACTGCAATATGATGGCAGTCACACATAAGAGATACGTGTAGACCGCAATATGATGGCAGTAACACATAAGAGATACGTGCAGACTGCAATATGATGGCAGTCACACATAAGAGATACGTGTAGACTGCAATATAAAGGCAGTCACACGCAATATGATGGCAGTCACACATAAGAGATACGTGTAGACTGCAATATGATGGCAGTTACGTGCAATATGATGGCAGTCACAAATTAGAGATATGTGTAGACTGCAATATGATGGCAGTCACACATAAGAGATACATTTTAGACTGCAATATGATGGCAGTCACACATAAGAGATACTGTAGACTGCAATATGATGGCAGTCACACATAGAAGATACGTGTAGACTGCAATATGATGGCAGTCACACATAAGAGATACGTGTCGACTGCAATATGATGGCAGTCACACATAAGAGATATGTGTAGACTGCAATATGATGGCAGTCACACATAAACTGCAATATGGTGGCAGTCACACATAAGAGATACGTGTAGACTGCAATATGATGGCAGTCACACATAAGAGATATGTGTAGACTGCAATATGATGGCAGTCATACATAAGAGATACGTGTAGACTGCAATATGACGGCAGTCACACATAAGAGATACGTGTAGACTGCAATATGATGGCAGTCACATAAGAGATACGTGTAGACCGCAATATGATGGCAGTCACACGTAAGAGATATGTGTAGACTGCAATATGATGGCAGTCACACATAAGACATACGTGTAGACCGCAATATAATGGCAGTCACACGTAAGAGATATGTGTAGACTGCAATATGATGGCAGTCACACATAAGAGATACGTGTAGCCCGCAATATGATGGCAGTCACACATAAGAGATACGTGTAGACTGCAATATGATGGCAGTCACACATAAGAGATACGTGTAGACTGCAATATGATGGCAGTCACACATAAGAGTTACGTGTAGACTGCAATATGATGGCAGTCACACATAAGAGATACGTGTAGACTGCAATATGATGGCAGTCACACGCAATATGATGGCAGTCACACATAAGAGATACGTGTAGACTGCAATATGATGGCAGTCACACATAAGAGATACGTTTTAGACTGCAATATGATGGCAGTCACACATAAGAGATACGTGTAGACTGCAATATGATGGCAGTCACACATAAGAGATATGTGTAGACTTCAATATGATGCAGTCACACATAAGAGATACGTTTTAGACTGCAATATGATGGCAGTCACACATAAGAGATACGTGTAGACTGCAATATGATGGCAGTCACACATAAGAGTTACGTGTAGACTGCAATATGATGGCAGTCACACATAAGAGTTACGTGTAGACTGCAATATGATGGCAGTCACACGCAATATGATGGCAGTCACACATAAGAGATACGTGTAGACTGCAATATGACGGCAGTTACACGCAATATGATGGCAGTCACACATAAGAGATACGTGTAGACTGCAATATGACGGCAGTCACACATAAGAGATACGTGTAGACTGCAATATGATGGCAGTCACACGCAATATGATGGCAGTCACACATAAGAGATACGTGTAGACTGCAATATGATGGCAGTCACACGCAATATGATGGCAGTCACACATAAGAGATACGTTTTAGACTGCAATATGATGGCAGTCACACATAAGAGATACGTGTAGACTGCAATATGATGGCAGTCACACATAAGAGATATGTGTAGACTGCAATATGATGCAGTCACACATAAGAGATATGTGTAGACTTCAATATGATGCAGTCACACATAAGAGATACGTTTTAGACTGCAATATGATGGCAGTCACACATAAGAGATACGTGTAGCCCGCAATATGATGGCAGTCACACATAAGAGATACGTGTAGACTGCAATATGATGGCAGTCACACATAAGAGATACGTTTTAGACTGTAATATGATGGCAGTCACACATAAGAGATACGTGTAGACTGCAATATGATGGCAGTCACACATAAGAGATACGTTTTAGACTGTAATATGATGGCAGTCACACATAAGAGATACATGTAGACTGCAATATGATATATAATATATTAATATATATAATATATTATCTGACATTATCTGAAGGCTCATTTTTAAGCGACGTCTATAAACTCTCAGTACTAAAGATGCCTTTGAAGAGTGTTGACGCCACAATATAGTGTCCTGTTCCCTGCTAATTACAGGCTGCTGAACATTCTTCTTTTAACGATGTCATCAACATGGCCGTGTCGTTTTGTTTTTTTCCCCATTCCTCGTCCGTCACGATACACGTCGTCTGCCAGATCGTCCGGAACAGATTGCCGTTGTTTGCCGACAAACAGGCGAATATCCCGCGTGTCCCATCAGGCCTCATCAACGTTAAAGCGTGCGGGTACAAATCAGCAGGCTGCTCCTCATTAGTCTCTGCAAAAAAACACGGCGACGACTTCCCGCGAGGGTGAGCTCACGCGGGGTCGGTGCGATCCGTGCGTACCACATGACCACTCAGAGGATAGGCTTGTACGGTATACCGGTATTAGTAAAGTACCGCGATACTAATTAATCATTTTCGGTACTATACCGCCTTTGAAACGTACCGGTCCCGCACCCTCACGTCAAGTCATTGCTGGTTTTACGAGCAGAGGAGCATGTTCGGCAGCGAACAATCACAGAGTACTTGCAAACAGACACAGTGTGTCGACAGAAAAGGGAGAACGGACGCATTTTGGCTTGAAAACTAACGATAAAGGTGAAGCTATAACACTGAAACGCCCTCAGGAAGAGGTGCTTTAAGACATGGCTAGCTAGCTAGCGGCTAAAGTGCATAGGTACTTCTAAATCACTAATCCTGGTCTCCATGGCAACAAATAAAGTACGTTTCTTACAAGTATCATCCCTGCAGGGCGAGGAATAGCTAAACATGCTTCACTACACACCGTAGCTCACCGGCGTCAAAATGTAAACAAACGCCATGGGTGGATCTACACCTGACATCCACTGTAATGATACCAAGTACAGGCACGTATCTAGTTGATACTACTATGATTATGTCGATGTTTTTTGGCATCACAACATCTTCTTTCGTTTAAAAAAAATGTTATATTATGTTTATAAACTGAGGAAATATGTCCCTGGACACATGAGGACTTTGAATATGACCAATGTATGATCCTGTAACCACTTGGTATCGGATCGATACCCAAATGTGTGGTATCATCCAAAACTAGTGTAGCAGAAGAATAAGTGATTATTACATTTTAACAAAAGTGTAGACAGGACATGTTAAAAGAGAAAGTAAGCAGATATTAACAGTAAATGAACAAGTAGATTAATAATTCATTTTCTACCACTTGTCCTTAATAATGTTGACAAAATAATAGGTAGATAAATGACACAATATGTTACTGCATACGTCAGCAGACTAATTAGGAGCCTTTGTTTGTTTACTTACTACTAAAAGACAAGTGGTCTAGTATGTTCACTATTTTATTGAAGGACTAAATTGCAATAAGAAACATACGTTTAATGTACCATTTTTGTTCAAATAAAGGCAATAATGCACATTTTTTTGTGATCCCCTTTATTTAGAAAAGTACCGAAAAGTATCGAAATAATATTGGTGTCGGGACTACCCTACTCAGAGGCAGTGTTGGGTTAGTTACTGAAAAAAAGTAACTAGTTACAGTTACTAGTTACTTTATTTCAAAAGCAACTCAGTTACTAACTCAGTTACTTACCTCAAAAAGTAATGCGTTACTGTGAAAAGTAACTATTTAGTTACTTTTTTTTTTTTTTAAGGCCCCCATTAATGCCCTTTTAGCCTTCATGTCAGTACTGTTATTGCACTGGAGAATGATACCATCTGTTGATCAACCCATTTGCATCACTGAACTCTGCTCAGCAATGTGGTCTACATACAACACACAAAGACAAAGATATGTTTCAAAGAGCCAATTTATTTCAGGCCAGAACAAATTGACAAAACTATTTTAAATAGCTGCAACATAACATACATAAGTAACAAACAGCATAATAGCAACATAGCTTTAAACCTGGCTTCACCCAAGGAAGGCACACATTACATACACAAAACCTAACCAGGCATTTTTTTCCCTCAAGGAATTCAGAAATAAAATCATGTCTTCATGAGATCAACACTGTACTGAAGCCCAGAACACTCTACACATTTCCCCAGTTTTAGTTTAGAGATAAGGAAAGATTGGCCTGGCCCACTAGGATCCCTCTTTATGTTTGTGAACTTTATAGTCTATACATTTAGAGTGATGTGATAATCAAACATTCTAGAGGTCTAGAATGAAGGAGCAACAGTATATAAGAGAATTGACAGAGTGTGTATACCTTGAGTGCTGAATGAAGGCCGAGTTTGGAGTGTTTTCTTTAGCTCGCTTTACATTTGTATGTCCTCACTGTCCAGGTACTTGGAAAATGTTTTCCGTGCCATTTGCTGTTTAACGCCGGTATCATGCTAATTGGCTGCCTGAAAGCGGGTGACTCCACTGTAGAAATAGCCTGCATTGTCTTCTAGCACATACGTTGCAATGGCTTTATCAATGTTGTCCTGGTTAGCAGTCCCTCCGTTAAAATCCGTAAGTGAAGGTGAAGTGGCATCGGAGTCTGGGTCTCTCTTTACTAGCTTCGTCAAAGCCTGTTGCTTTTGTAGCTGTATCAGCAGATTGGAATTGCTGTTTTGGGCAGTAGATAAGATCTTTGATCCAAGACACAATTTAGATTTAACTACCGTAATTTCCGGACTATAAGCCGCACCTGACTATAAGGTAAATTTAGGGGAAAATATAGATTGCTCCATATATAAGCCGCACCCGACTATAAGCCGCAGGGTTTTGATGTGTAATTACCGTAGTATATAGGGGTTCCTGCTACCACGGAGGGGATTGTCGGGACAGAGATGACTGTTTGGGAACGCAAAGCGTCCCATTTATTAACAATAAATCTTTCAATCATTCAATCAAACTTTCACATCTTTGACATGGCGAACAGCATTCGTGCAGAGTACAAATAATACAACGGTGCACAGTAATACAAAGTGCTCGCCTGTACGTTATCAAAATAACCAGCCTACCGGCATATGAAAAGTCAGTCTTTAATCATTGTGTCATCGTCTTCCTCCTGCGTACTAAAACCACCGAAATCCTCTTCGTCGGTGTCGGAGAAGAACAGGCCGTAAATAAGCCGCACCCTTGTATAAGCCGCAGGGACCAGAACGAGGGGAAAAAGTAGCGGCTTATAGTCCGGAAATTACGGTAAAATGTTATTTTCTATGTGCTCGACAAAAGAAAAGTAGTGAGAATATCTCCATGTTAAGAAACTCGACTTCTGGCTCCGCCATGATGTCTTGTTAGTAAACACAGACACGCCCCCCTCCCGCCCCCACCCACACAAAGCGCGCCTCTTCTTTTCCTTGTGACACAGAAGGACGACACCGCAGCGCTCCAATAAAACACACTCAGATCTTCTCAATACTATATAAAAAATAACGTCAAATAACGCAGTAACGCATCACGGTAACTGAGTTACTGAATATAAAAAATAACGTTAGTCCCAACACTGCTCAGAGGCGAATCGCAGTTTATGATTAGCTTAAAAAGCGACAAGGTGGCTCGAGCTCCGAGCTCGGCACTGTTTAGTGGCGCCGTTGTAAGTACAAATCAAAGGAGAAGGTCCTTAGGGCCGTTATGTTTTAGGAGAACGCCAATGCTGTTATTTCTGCAGCCTTGAGTGAGTGATGCGCTGTCGATAGCCGTGCGCCCGAGCGACAATAAGCGGGAGGTAAATCAGCGAGCGGGGCCTGCTCTGGGGAGCACTATTCTCAAGGAGCAACCCCAATATGGACTCGCCGATGTCCTCTCCCAGGGTCGATGGATGGAGTCTATTGTCATCAATAATTGGGTCTTATATCAAACAGCCATTTGGGTGAAAAACACTTCACTTTAGAGAACACGACCGCGGCGCAATCATGCATACATCAGGAATTACACACATGCCCAGACACTTGTATTGTATCATGGTAACGCTTCAGGGGCGGCGTGGGGCGGGCGGGCGGGCGGGCGGGGCGGTCGGTTCATTCCTCCCAGCGACGTTGCCATTCAGACACCGAGTCTGCGGAATTTAAAACAAGAAGGTGCAAATGAATAAGTAAACAAGCGCCTTCCTGGGGGAGAGCTTCTCACGGCTGCTGTAGCCTGTAGTCAACCGCAGAGCACCGCCGTGCCCGGGGGGCTACAGGGATGGAGGAGGGGGGGGGGGGGGGGGCGTTAAAATACGTAACCCAGATCCCGCTTGACTGTTGCAACATGCTGCCGAACACTTGAAGGAGGGCCAGCCTCCAGGAGATGTTGTAAAGAGAGAGAGAGATACAAATACATTCGGGGGGTCTCCAACAAGTAGTTCGACTCCTGGTTTTGAGGCGCTCACCAAAGGGTCAAAGAATATTTGCGTCAGCTCTTTTGTGTTTTTATACTTGCTATAGTCAGGCATTATGCCTCTGTTTATGTTGCCAAAATTGATCAGAATCAGGTGTCCTGATCACTTGGCCTTACACTTCTGAGTCTCATTTGCAAGTATTGTCGGTTATGCATGCAGTTCCAATTCCAAGGCATTAGATGGCTAGTGTACAGACCAGGGGTCCCCAAACTTTTTGACCCGGGGGCCGCATTGGGTTGAAACAATTTGGCCGGGGGCCGGGCTGAATATATATATATATATATATATATATATATATATATATATATATATATATATATATATATATATATATATATATATATATATATATATATATATATATATATATATATATATATATATATATATATACAGTACATATATATATATATATATATATATATATATATATATATATATATATATATATACAGTACATATATATATATACAGTACATATATATATATATATATATATATATATATATATATATATATATATATATATATATATATTTATATATATTTATATATATATATATATATATATATATATATATATATATATATATATATATATATATATATATACAGTACATATATATATATACAGTACATATATATATATATATATATATATATATATATATATATATATATATATATATATATATATATATATATATATATATATATATATATATATAGATATATATATATATATATATTTTTTTTTTAATTATTTTTATTTTTTATTTTATTTATTATTATTATTTTTTTGTTTTTGTTTTGGATAATCTAATTAAGGCAATATATATATATATATATATATATATATATATATATATATATATATATATATATATATATATATATATATATATATATATATATATATATATATATATATATATATATATATACATATATATACATACAGTACATATATATATATATATATATTATTTTTTTAAATTTTATTTATTATTATTTTTATTTTTTTATTATTATTATTTTTTTGGATAATTTAATTAAGACATATATATATATATATATATATATATATATATATATATATATATATATATATATATATATATATATATATATATATATATATATATATATATATATATATATATATATATATATATATATATATATATATATATATATATATATATAGTGGAGGTTACTGTGGTTTATCTGTTATACAGTGCTCAATACCGGAGTAGAGACGTTAGGTCAGGAAAAAACACAGAGGCTATTACATTTATTTATTTTGTAAAAAATACAAAACATTTTATAAAATCCCCTGAAGATCACGGAAACCTGCGAAACAGGCTTGTAGGGATGAAATAGCTTCTGTTTTTTCCTGACCTAACCTACTGTATATACTGTATATATATATATATGTGTATATATATATATATATATATATATATATATATATATATATACATATATATATACATATATATATATATATATATATGTATATATTTATATATGTATATATTCCTCGCGCACTAATTGACTGAAAGAGCGTGATGATGTCACGTTTTCGATGGGAAAATGCATTTTTAGACAATATGATTTGCCTCAGCAGCTAGGAGACACCGAGAGTAACAAGCGTTAGAAAATGGACTAGAAAGGACAGAATACAAAAAACAATAATAATTAAATATATATATATATATATATATATAATTTTTTTTAAACTTCCCGCGGCCCGGATTTTGGACGTTGGCGGGCCAGATCCGGCCCGCGGGCAATAGTTTGGGGACCCCTGGTATAGACTATGGTGTGTTGCCTGACAGGAAGTACCCTTGTCTTATGTTGTGCCCAAAAAAGTGTTTACACAGTATTGTACTTGCTAATTGTTGATTGTAACGTGTATTTTAGATTTCTTCTGAAATTGCCATGTAAAATCATTCATGCTAATTAGTAGCAACGTATGGCACAGTCAATGCAAATTAGCATCATGTTAGCGCATTTTGAAAAAATGGTGCGTCAGTGTACGTTTGAGCGCTTTCTCTCAGGCACTCTTTCCTTGTAGCTAATTGCACTTTTGCCTAGAGACAATCCGGCCGCTATGAGTGCCGTTCGACTGCTTGTTTCCTCGCCAAATGTTTGAGCTGTCGCCATGACTCTGCAACCAAATGTGACATCACATGCAACAATCTAAATATCATACCGTTTGATTTGTCGCAAATCAATACCCAGGATTAAGTCGGTGCCTATAAAAGTACCACATCCGGTGCCCATCCCCATGCACTGGTGTCCCTGTGTACCACTTGTGGTACTTGCACCGCAGTTTGACAATCAACGCTACGGAGTGTAATGAGATTATATTTGACGGACATTGCGATGTCACATTGTGTCAACTGTCAAAGCAAACGTGGAAGTCGCTACCTAGCATCTCCACTGTAGACACGGCACAAGAGCCAAGCGTGCAGGATTAACAAAGATTTTCCAAAATTGTCTCTCCGCATGTCCCAATCCTCTCTCTCGCCCTGCTCCCGGCTGCTTACCGTTAAAGACAACAAATGATTACATCAACACGTACCACCTGTGAAGTCCAATCACCTGCCAGCTGTGTCTCGCCGTCAACACGGCTGGTGCCCGTCTTCAGTACCCTGGACAGCGGCGGTGACTTTTCCTCCTACAGGCAGCGCCGACTGCACTTTCCCTCCACAGCAAATGATCCCCTTTCAAAAGACGACCAGTAATAATGAAGACATTTTAGCTCAGCTTCTTTATGTCTTTTTCACTATTGTCCATGTTAGCGAGTGTTTGAAGGCAGCGCCATTGTCTTCATTGACTCCCAGTGGAGATTCCTATTATTTGTTATTCTCCGGCTGCATAGTCTTCAAACAAAACAAAACAAATTAGAGCTATTGTTGATATAAAAAAAAAAAGTTGGCTCTCATGGACAAAGCTGTCATGTGTGCTCTCTTGTTGACATCTCTGCTATTTCCAAGTTCAATAATGGGAATAACAAGATTTATCATTAGGGATGCTTCAGTTCGGTGTCTGCATCCTTTTTTTTTCTCGTGTCCTGACAGGACAGACACACATAGAAAATGTACAAAAAAAAAAAAAAAAGTGACCTGAGTGTATTGCGTATTTCCTCGCTGGTGGCATTTCGCCGTAGTCAGCACTAAATGATGGATGTCAAAACACAGCTGATGCATTATGCATCTCGCATTACCAATTTAAGGTGTTTACTTGTCACTTTGAGGGGGAATGTGAAGTCGTGCGGACCCACGCCGCTGTCACTTCGCGCCCGTGCGCCCGCCGCGGCGATCCACGCCATTTCCTCATAAAAGGTTTTCTGGTATCCACTTTATCGTTACAAAATGAACGGCATGTAAAATTGATGCCGCGCTGCTGATGGAGGGACGGTTAACGGTAAATATGTCCTAGCCGACCCCTAAAAGCACCGTATCCACGCTGCACTTTTTTTTTTTTTTTAGGCGCCTTGTTGTCGTCGAAGCAACTTTGTGCTGACTTGGCGGACGTGCACTATGTGTAATGGTATCGATACACACCTCCAGGGGCGGACTGGCCATGGGGAGGAGTGGGAGTTATCCCCGGTGGGCTGCCGGCTCTCAAGGCACTGGAATTTCGTTTGAGAAATTGTTTATTCGTCCAGAATATGGGTGGTTTTAGATGGCTGTAAGCACAATTCATCGACAAAAAAAAATAGGTCCCCTTGCTCATTTTTCTCACTTAAGTTAATAAGTTACACTGCAAAAAGTCAGTGTTTAAAAACAAGAAAAAAAAAATACAACAATTAGGGGTATTTTATTTGAACTAAGAAAAATTATCTGCCGATAGAACAAGAAAATTTGGCTTGTCAAGACTTTCAAAAACAAGTAAAATTAAAGCTGCAAGCAGCGTTGGTTGGGTCTGCATTTTGGCAGGTGCTAGTCCTAGGTGTCCCAATACTTTTGTCCAGTGGTAGTCCTGAGTGAGACCTACATAGAGGTTTTTGTTTCGTGTCTCTACGATATTCGTACTGGGAGTTAGAGGAAGTTGTGTCTGAGTTCACATTGTCATTATAGGGTATTGTGTGTAGAATTTTGAGGACAAAAAAGAAGAAATTGCATTTTACGTTGTCATTTTTGGCACCGGAGCAGCATCAGTGCTGCGGGTCTTTGAAGGCTCGTAAAATCAAAACCGTAGCACGTATCAAAACGCCGTCGTCAAATTTTAATCAGAAGGGTTCAATCTCTCTCCTGTAGCAGTTTGAAGCCGAAACGACAAACGCGCTCAGAGGAGATAACGTTTGTGTTTGGTGACCGGTTGTAACAAAAATTTTGTTTTGAAGGAGGAATAGCAAACTTCCTGTTGATTTTTGCTGAAGGATGTCAATCTATGAAATGCAGGTCTAGGCGAGACCTACATAGAGGTATTTGTTTCATGTCTCTAAGACGTTCCTACCGGAAGTTACAAGCAGTTTTGTCTGAGTTTTCCTCTGAGGAGCAGTTTTTTCTCTGTTTTTTTCAAAAAATTATGTAGAGCACAATTTTGAGTTTTGGGGTTCGGTTTTTTTTTAGATCGCAATTTTCACCAGTCCCGATGTGTGTGAGAATTTTGGTGAGTTTTGAAGTATTTTAAGGGGGTCAAATTAGAGGTCAAAGACGTAAAAAGCAGTGTTTTTAGTACATTTTTGTCTAAAATGGGAAATTGCCAACTTCCTGTTGGTTTTTGCCCGAGGATGGGAAATTATGAATTGTAATTCTAAGTGAGACCTACATACAGGTTTTTGTTTCATGTCTCTACGACCTTCCTAGTGGGAGTTAGAGGCAGTTTTCTTCCTAGGGGGCGCTAGAGCGCAATTTTGATTTTTGGGGTCTGGTTTTTTTTACTAAAGTGTGCTGTACCCGGGTTTGTATGTGTGCAAAAAAATTGGTGAGTTTTGAAGCATGTTAAGGGGGGCAAAGTAGTGCGCAACGGTGCGGAATAATAAAGAAAGAATTAAAGCTGCAAGCAGCGTTGGTCGGGTCCACATTTTGGCAGGTGCTAGTCCTAGGTGTCCCAATACTTTTGTCCAGTGGTAGTCCTGAGTGAGACCTACATAGAGGTTTTTGTTTCGTGTCTCTACGATATTCGTACTGGGAGTTAGAGGAAGTTGTGTCTGAGTTCACATTGTCATTATAGGTTATTGTGTGTAGAATTTTGAGGACAAAGAAGGAATAATTGCATTTTCGTTGTCATTTTTGGCACCGGAGCAACTTTAGTGCTGCGGGTCTTTGAAGGCTCGTAAAATCAAAACGGTAGCACTAAATAAAACGCCGTCCACAACTTTTAATCAGAAGGGTTCAATCTCTCTCCTGTAGCAGTTTGAAGCCGAAACGACAAACGTGCTCGGAGGAGATAATGTTTGATGTTTGGTGACCGGTTGTAACAAAAATTTTGTTTTGGAGGAGGAATAGCAAACTTCCTGTTGATTTTCGCTGAAGGATGTCAATCTAAGAAATGTAGGTCTAGGTGAGACCTACATAGAGGTATTTGTTTCATGTCTCTAAGACGTTCCTACCGGAAGTTACAAGCAGTTTTGTCTGAGTTTTCCTCTGAGGAGCAGTTTTTTCTCTGTTTTATTCAAAAATTGCGCTAGAGCGCAATTTTGAGTTTTGGGGTTTGGTTTTTTTTTAGATCGCAATTTCCACCAGTCCCGATGTGTGTGACAATTTTGGTGAGTTTTGAAGTATTTTAAGGGGGTCAAATTACAGCTCAAAGAGGCAAAAATTAGTTTTTTTAGTACAATTTTGTCTTGAAGGGGAAATTGCCAACTTCGGTTTTGAAGCATGTTAAGTGGGTCAAATTAGCGTTTTTTGTGGCGGCGGAAGAATAAAGAATAATAAAACCTTACAAATTCAATAGGTTCCTTTGTAACCTGTATAAAGGACTCCCACAGGGAGTCCTTTATACAGGGTACTAGCGGACCCCAATTAAAGCTGCAAGTAGCGATGGACGGGACCGACTTTGAAGGCTCATAAAATCCAAACCGGAGCAGTAATTAAAACTCTTTCATCAACTTTTAATCAGAAGGGTTCAATCTCTCTCTTGTGCTAGTTTGAAGCCGACACGACAAACGCGCTCAGAGGAGATAATGTTTGAAAAAAGGTGACTGTTTTTACTGAACTTTTATTTTGAAGGGGGAATTGCAAACTTCCTGTTGTTTTTTGCTGGGGGTTGTCAGTGTATGAAATATAGGTCTAAGTGAGACCTACATAGAGGTTTTTGTTTCATGTCTCTACAACATTCCTACTGGGAGTTACAGGCAGTTTTGTCTGTGTTTTATTCCTAGGGGGCGCTAGAGCGCAATTTTGAGTTTTTGGGGTTTGGTTTTTTGAGTTTTGGGGTTTGGTTTTTTGAGTAGATCGCAATTTTCTCCAGTCCTGATGTGTGTGTCCAATTTGGTGAGTTTTGAATCATGTTAAGGGGGTCAAATTACAGCTCAAAGAGGCGGCGGTATAATAATACAACGCTAGAAATTCAATAGGGTCCTCTGTCCCAAAGGGACTCAGTCCCTAATTAGCTAACTTCAATGAACCCAAAATTACCTTAAAATAAGTTTATTCTCACTAATAACAAGTGCACTTTTCTTGGCAGAAAAAAAGAGACCTTTTTGCTCAATATGTTGAAAAATATTCTTAAATGAAGTAAATGCTAGTGCCATTATCTTGACATAATGATATGCGCTCGGCATTACATTTCTTGAAACCAGCAAACTTATACTAAAAACTAATTTGTGACCTGTGCTGGCAAAATGAGTCACAATGAGGAAATTTTAAAAACTGAGTTATTGTTATTTACACATTCTCCATCTAAAGACCTTCAAAATGATATATGGTTTGTTGGAATCGGACAGAAAATGACCGAGTTACATCCGATTGAAGTCGACCAAGTTTGAGGGTCCGTTTTGAGAAAAAACAGCTTAAAGTTTACCGTTCCAAAACAGAATGTTCCAAAACAAAACTCCATAGCAACCATACCTTAAAAGTCCTTGTAGCAACACCAAAATTGGTACAATTAAAGTCAAATCCCATGTCTAAAGGAAAAATATATATTCAACTCTATTGAAAACGGTTATGTACAAAAATGTCAACACTGTTATGTCACAGTTTTTTTGTTCACTGGTCAGTTGGTCAGCTGTCCGTAATATTCCTGACCAGCAGCACTAAGAGGATTCGCCGACTGCAGTGAATTTAGCACACTTGCAACCGCCTGTGTACCCTCTCCACCTTCTAAATCCATTACGGAATGTAAAACACTCTAACTTATCCACAAAAATAATAATTAAATGTTCGAAAATCACCTTTTTTTCACCAAATATTCCGCTCGAATTACTGTGTTGTTTTTCATCAGGGCGCTGCCATGATACCACAATGCACCGCGCGGGGTGATTCAACCAATGAGGGTACGCCTCACAGCGACCGGTGTTCCGGTTAGCAACAAGCCGGATTTGTTTACGTCCGGACAGTTTTAAAAACTCGAATTATATTGGTTCAGAATGGCGTCATCGGGATTTCCATGCTCATTTTTAGAAAGTAGGTAAACTTGGCGTCACAATGATAGCAAATATGGCTAGGGGGATTCCCCCTTATTGCCGCCAGTGAGCGTTGATTTTCTCAAGGAATTTTAACACAAAGGACTAATTTCTGAAGACATACCTCGTACAAAACCTTCAAATAAAGGTGATTTAAGATGTTTTCTTGCTATTTCGATGATTGGGATCGCTAGATTGTGGCTTTATGGACTCATTTTTGTGAAAATCTCAATTTCAACCAAGATACATTTTTTTCACTTATTTGCCTGTAGCTCAAAATTAGCCTGTGCGTATTCCGACTCATTTTGCCAGCACGGGTCACATTTATTGTTCTTAATGGAAAGGCAACAAGGCAACCGCTTGTTACTCTCAGGGTTTCCTAGCCGCTCAGGCAAATCATATTGTCTAAAAATGCATTTTTCCACGGATAACATGACATCATCGCGCCAAGTGCGTGCACTTTCAGTCAATTAGTGCGCATATATACACAGCCCGGCCCAAATTGTTTTAATTGTCATTTTGAGGAATTTATCTGAATGTGCATGAACTATTTCTGTTCAAAATTGTTAGAAATGTTAAATGTTTCAATATTAACTGTCCGTTTACTGCACTGTGCCAACTGTACTACTATATGAGTACATCCTTTCTATTGTTTCATTGAAAATAAAACAGCAAAGTCCATTTGGCTGTCATCTGTTTTAATTATGAGACACAATTGTCTCTTTCATGCTTGAAATAAGAAATTATCACGTTAAAAAAGTAGTTTTGTACTTGTGTTGATGACACAGATTAGCGTCAGTTGATATTCTAGTTTCAGGCATGTTTTACTCAATATAGGTCATCAAATCTCAGCAACAAGCTGTAATATCTTACTGAGATCATTTAGGACCAAAACCCTTAAAACAAGTAAAACACTCTAACATAAAATCTGCTTAGTGAGAAGAATGATCTTATCAGACAGAAAATAAGCAAATATCACCCTTATTTGAGATATTTAATCTTACTTACCGTAATTTCCGGACTATAAGCCGCTACTTTTTCCCCTCGTTCTGGTCCCTGCGGCTTATACAAGGGTGCGGCTTATTTACGGCCTGTTCTTCTCCGACACCGACGAAGAGGATTTCGGTGGTTTTAGTACGCAGGAGGAAGACGATGACACAATGATTAAAGACTGACTTTTCATATACCGGTAGGCTGGTTATTTTGATAACGTACAGGCGAGCACTTTGTATTACTTTGCACCGTTGTATTATTTGTACTCTGCACGAATGCTGTTCGGCATGTCAAAGATGTGAAAGTTTGATTGAATGATTGAAAGAGTTATTGTTAATAAATGGGACGCTTTGCAGGTAGCAGGAACCCCTATATACTACGGTAATTACACATCAAAACCCTGTGGCTTATAGTCGGGTGCGGCTTATATATGGATCAATCTGTATTTTCCCCTAAATTTAGCTGGTGCGGCTTATAGTCAGGTGCGGCTAATAGTCCGGACATTACGGTAGATTTCAGTTTTTGAAGTGTGCTGGGTTATCTGTAATTAAAAATACTGTTTTTTTTAGCTGTCAGTAACCTAATTATTAATTGTAAAATCTGTTTCAACCAGTTTTATAAAAATTGCGTTTTATTGAATGTCATCCAACAATGTGTTTTTTTTTTTGTGGGATCGTGCAGGTTTCACGCCTCCCGGAATGGACAGGTCATCCCCAGACAGCAGCCCAGTACATGGCTTTGTGCGTCAGGCTTCCGTCACCACCGGATCCAACATCCCCATCATCACGGAATTAGGTAAAACCAGTCGACTCCCATTTATGCCTCGTACTTAAATGGCCCAAAATTCAAAAATGGACTTTGGAATAGGGTTCCCTTCTATGTTGGCAGTTGCTTGGGCTAACGCAACGCTATTGTCTGTGTGACATTTGTTTTTTGTAAGGACCGCATCCCTTGCAGTTTGTCCCCTAATGCAGTGGTCCCCAACCTTTTTGTAGCTGCGGACCGGTAAACGCTTGAAAATTTGTCCCACGGACCGGTGGGGAGGGGGAGGGGGGTGTATTTAAAAAAAATAAAAAATTTTTATGGGAAAAAATTTTTTTTATTTTTTTTTTCCATAAAAAATAAAAAAAAATTGTAAGAAATACAATCATGTGTGCTTACGGACTGTAGACCTGCAGACTGTATTGATCTATATTGATATATAATGTATATATTGTGTTTTTTATGTTGATTTAATTTTAAAAAAAAAAAAAAAAATTTTTTTTTTTTTAATTTCTTGGGCGGCCCGTGGTTGGGGACCACTGCCCTAATGCATAGGAGAAACTCAACCTGATGGGTATGGCGGAGGAGCGAAGAGAGTGAAGGGGGGCAGGGGGAGAAAACTGCCTTGGTTGCAAAATGGGTCCATTTATTAATAACAATGGCAGTGGACTCTATTCCCACTGGTGCTGGGGACTCATGAAACTTTCAGATCTCTGAGGGGGTCTTCCACTAGGCACCAGAGACCGCCCGCTCTGTCTCCCCTGACCCAATTAGGGAGCAATGGAGCATGAGAGCAAGCTAAGAAAAAAGGGGCCAGGGGAAGAGAAAAGGAGCCACCTAATGTTACTTGTAACCGGGGCAGCCATTACCTGCAGGGAGACTCTCCCATTTGACCGCACACGTGATCATCACAGGACCCTCGTTCTGTCCTTGTCAGCGACACCCCCACTAGTGAATCTGTGTTTTTTACACATCGCGGCCACCTTTGTGATGACATTGTCCCTCAGGAAATAATAGAGATAAAGCTCCACGACGTTATTTTCATGTATTTTTAAAGGACATCTGCACAGAATCTAGGAATAAAATGCTCCGTCTACAGCAGTGTTTTTTCAACCTTTTTGGAGGCGAGGCATATTTTTTGTTCGTTGAAAAAATGCGGAGGTACACCACCAGCAGAAAACATAAAAAATGTAAACTCGGTAGTAGAGATGTCCGATAATATCGGCCGTCTTCCCTCTGTCTTCCTTTTTCTCTCTTTCTATCCCCTCCTGCTCCGGCCCGGCTGCACCAAATGATAATATAAATACATTTAATAAAGTCAAAATACAAGTAAGGCAACAAGAGAAGTATCCTACACTTCTCTTTTGTAAAGTAAATCTGAAAATCCGATATGGGCATCTACATCTGCTATATGATTTGCCCGAGAAGCTGGGCAGGACATTATTAAAAAATAAATAAATAAATAAAAATAAAAATAAAAAAATATCGGCCTGCCGATGTTATCGGCCGATATATGCGTTAAAATGTAATATCGGAAATTATCGGTATCGTTTTTTTTTATTATCGGTATCGTTTTTTTTTTTAAATTTATTATTATTTTTTATTTTTTTTATTAAATCAACATAAAAAACACAAGATACACTTACAATTAGTGCACCAACCTAAAAAACCTCCCTCCCCCATTTACACTCATTCACACAAAAGGGTTGTTTCTTTCTGTTATTAATATTCTGCTTCCTACATTATATATCAATATATATCAATACAGTCTGCAAGGGATACAGTCCGTAAGCACACATGATTGTGCGTGCTGCTGCTCCACTAATAGTACTAACCTTTAACAGTTGATCTTACTCATTTTCATTCATTACTAGTTTCTATGTAACTGTTTTTATATTGTTGTACTTTCTTTTTTATTCAAGAAAATGTTTTTAATTTATTTATCTTATTTTACTAATTTTAAAAAAAAGGACCTTATCTTCACCATACCTGGTTGTCCAAATTAGGCATAATAATGTGTTAATTCCACGACTGCATATATCGGTTGATATCGGTATCGGTTGATATCGGTATCGGTAATTAAAGAGTTGGACAATATCGGAATATCGGATATCGGCAAAAAGCCATTATCGGACATCCCTACTCGGTAGTTGATATTCAAATCAAATCAAATCAACTTGATTTATAAAGCACATTTAAAATGTACCACACGGGTAGCCAAAGTGCTGTACAATGGGCAGGTTAAAAGATAATACGAGAACCGAGCAAACACAACACAAACAGAACACGATACAAAATAAATAAAACATAAAAACAGGTTCACAGCAGGTGTATTATGGGGTGCCATTGCAGGATGGATATCACTCAGTGTTAAAAGCCATGGAATAAAAGTATGTTTTTCCGTCAGTCTACCCCAGGGCAGCTGTGGCTACGAAGGTAGCTTACCACCACCAGGTGTGAATGAATGATGGGTTTTTAACATGTAAAGAGACTTTGGGTACTTAGAAAAGCGCTATATAAATCCCAGTTATTATTATTATTATTATTATTATTATTAAGAGAGATTTAAAAACAGGAAGAGAGGAGGCCTGTCTAACACTCAGAGGTAGGTCGTTCCAGAGCTTGGGAGCAGCAGCGGCGAAAGCTCTGTCACCTCTAAGCTTCAGCCTTGACAGTAAAAAGTCATTGTTGCAATTGTTGGATATGAATTCAAACTAGAGATGTCCGATAATGTTTTTTTTGCCGATATTTCGATATTGTCCAACTCTTAATTACCGATTCCGATATCAACCGATACTGATATATACAGTCGTGGAATTAACACATTATTATGCCTAATTTTGTTGTGATGCCCCGCTGGATGCATTAAACAATGTAACAAGGTTTTCCAAAAGAAATCAACTCAAGGTATGGAAAAAAAATGCCAACATGGCACTGCCATATTTATTATTGAAGTCACAAAGTGCATTGTTTTTTTTAACATGCCTCAAAACAGCAGTTTGGAATTTGGGACATGCTCTCCCTGAGAGAGCATGAGGAGGTTGAGGTGGGCGGGGCTGGGGGGTAGCGGTGGTGTATATTGTAGCGTCCCGGAAGAGTTAGTGCTGCAAGGGGTTCTGGGTATTTATTCTGTTGTGTTTATGTTGTGTTACGGTGTGGATGTTCTACCCGAAATGTGTTTGTCATTCTCGTTTGCTGTGGGTTCACAGTGTGGCACATATTTGTAACAGTGTTAAAGTTGTTTATACGGCCACCCTCAGTGTGACCTGTATGGCTGTTGACCAAGTATGCCTTGCATTCACTTGCGTGTGTGAAAAGCCGTAGATATTATGTGACTGGGCCGGCGCTCTGTACTTCTCTCTACGTCCGTGTACACGGCGGCGTTTTAAGAAGTCATACATTTTACTTTTTGATACCGATAACTTCGAAACCGATACCGATAATTTCCGATATTACATTTTAAAGCATTTATTGGCCGATAATATCGTCAGTCCGATATTATCGGACATCTCTATGTACAAGTAAACCTTGATTGATGATTGATTGATTGATATTTTCATATATTTTTAAAGGACATCTGCACAGAATCTAGGAATAAAATGCTTCGTCTACAGCAGTGTTTTTTCAACCTTTTTGGAGCCGAGGCACATTTTTGTTCATTAAAAAAATGCGGAGGTACACCACCAGCAGAAAACATTAAAAATGTAAACTCGGTAGTTGATATTGACAGTCAAAAGTCCATTGTTGCAATTGTTGGATATGAATTCAAACCATAACCAAGCATGCATAACCATAGCTCTTGTCTCAAAGTAGGTTTACTGTCAGTTTTTTGGTGTTTTCCTGTGTGTGGTGTCTTGCGCTCCTATTTTGGTGGCTTTTCCTGTTTTGTTGGCATTTTCCTGTCGCAGTTTCATGTCTTCCTTTGAGCGCCGTTCCCTGCGTCTGCTTTGTTTTAGCAATCAAGATTTCAGTTGTTGCTATCCGTCTTTGTGGGGACATTGTTGATTGTCGTGTCATGTGGACGCCGTCTGCTCCACACGCTGTTCAGTGTCAGGTTCAAACACGGATGACATCTATTAAACAACACAAGAAGCAAGGAATTAAACACAGACAGAATTAAATTTGGCTCAATGAGGAGAAACGTCTGGACTGTACTCTTTGCACAGTTCCACCACGCTCTGACGAAAGATTGTACTCTTTTATTTGGACTTTCCCTGATTACATGGCAACAGCTGTTTCTAAGGGAGGGGGGGTCGTAAACAGCCATCGCCTTTGGTTACAGAACAGTTCCAAGAAAAGGTGGTAAAACAGTTCAAAGAAAAGGTCGCCTGGAGGGGAGTCTCGTCCTGCTTCCTCTCTGCTTTGTAGTTCTCGGGTCAAGACAAAATATTTCTGTGGATTATATACATCAAAGAAACAGAACACCTTCATGTCACTCCCCATCCTACACAGTGGAGTTTTACAAGCCTTTTGCTTGGTAGGATCAAAGACAGCTTTTGTCTTCTCGCCGGGAACTCATGGCAACACAAAGTTTTCTGATAATTTAGATACAATTATTCTGACAGTAAGTCTTTGCTGTCGTCCAGCATTCTGTTTTTGTTTACTTTGCAGCCAGTTCAGTTTTAGTTTCGTTTTCCATAGCCAATGCCTTTTTTTAGGGGCACTCGCCTTTTGTTTATTTTTGGTTCAAGCATTAGATACGACGTTTACAAAGCAACTGCTGCCACCTACTGATATGGAAGAGTATTACACGGTTACTCTGCCGAGCTCCAGACAGCACCGACACTCAACAACGGCACTTTATTTGCAGATTATAACTACCGGTTTGCATAAAATATTTTTTAACCCAAATAGGTGAAATTACATAATCTCCCACGGCACACCAAACTGTATCTCACGGCACACTTGTGTGCCGCGGCACAGTGGTTGAAAAACACCGGTCTACAGAACTGCAATATTTCGGTTACCTTGCTTAGTTAAACGAGGGTACACAATATTAGAAACAGCTCTCAGTATGATGCAAGCAAACGGCAACCGCAATATCAAAGATATATTCTCTGGCGTGTTTATCACATCTTTACTAATTTACAACATTCCCTCCCTAAATGTTCAAATGTTGTAAATATTCCCATGAAAAATAATTTGGGCTGCCATCGACTAAAGTTTTTCATAATTAAATCTCATTCGTTAGATTTTGCCCATAGTCGTCTATCAATCGAATCTATTGCGTTGTTTTTATTAAGAGAAATAAGCAGATTGTGATGAAAGCAGAGTACACGTATCGGTCACTAGGTGTCAGTATAACATCTCATGATATCTAACCGCTATATTATGATTATTTTAATATAATTATAACAGGAATATGGAGAGAAAAAAAGCCTAAACCACTCTAATAAACAAATGAAGACGGTAGAAATTGGATAGGACATCAAACCTGACTAAAAGTCGTAATAAAGTTTCTGAAAGTATTAATTTTTGTTTGAATAGTTTCATTGGATAGGCACAATGCACATTAATCAACGTTGCTGTAAATGTGCCAGTTTTAGCTCATTTCAAACTGTAGTCCCTGGGCAGGATGTAGATCGCCAACAGCAAACGATATACATAACAACCTGTGTAAAGATTGTTAGCTTTATTTTTTTAACTCCCTTACATAAACAACTTACTTTGTAACATGTAAGCGAATACGCCAGAGCATCAATTACGGTCCTTCAACAATCAAATCAAAATCCATACTCATATATTACAGGTAGTCTATTATCTGTGCACCAGTGGCTAGTGATGCAACAAAAATTCCGCCCTGGAAAGAAGACTGTGGAACGCTCTCCCTGACCACCTGAGGGCACCACAGACTGCGGATGCTTTAAAAAAAAGGCTTAAAAACCCTTCTTTTTAAAAAAGCCTTTTTTTAAAATATATGCATAATAGTTCTAGCTATTAGGCTGTTCTAGTTGTATTTGTATTTAATTGTATTATTTTTTTATTTTAATTTAATTTTTTTTAATACACTGTAGCGCTTTAAGGTTGTTTACTCAAGGTAATGTGCTTTTTACAAATAAAATCTATTATTATTATTATTTTTATGTTTAGGGCTGCAACTAACGATTGATTTTATAATAGATTAATCTGTCGATTATTAATTCGATTAATCGATTAATAATCGGATACAAGAGACAAACTACATTTCTATCATTTCCAGTATTTTATTGAAAAAAAACAGCAGACTGGCACCATACTTATTTTGATTATTGTTTCTCATTTGATAATCGATTAATCTGTCGATTATTACTTTGATTAATCGATTAATAATCGGATAAAATACACAAACTACATTTCTATCCTTTTCAATATTTTATTGGAAAAAAACAGCAGACTGGCACCATACTTATTTTGATTATTGTTTCTCATTTGATAATCGATTAATCTGTCGATTATTACTTTGATTAATCGATTAATAATCGGATGAAATAGACAAACTACATTTCTATCCTTTTCAGTATTTTATTGAAAAAAAAACAGCAGACTGGCACCATACTTATTTTGATTTTTGTTTCTCATTTGATAATCGATTAATATGTCGATTATTACTTTGATTAATCGATTAATAATCGGATAAAATAGACAAACTACATTTCTATCCTTTCCAGTATTTTATTGAAAAAAAAACAGCATACTGGCACCATACTTATTTTGATTATTGTTTCTCAGCTGTTTGTACATGTTGCAGTTTATAAATAAAGGTTTATAAAAATAAATACAAATAAAAAATAAATTAAAAAATAAATAAATAAAATAAAATTGCCTCTGCATATGCGCATAGCAAAAATCCAATGAATCGATGACTAAATTAATCACCAACTATTTTTATAATAGATTTTAATCGATTTAATCGATTAGTTGTTGCAGCCCTAATTATGTCGTGATGAAGCGTCCACTTCCGCTGGCGTGCTGCGTCTTTTCCCCGCGCACACGAATGACGCAGTTCGCCCAAAGCTGACGAAAAAGTCACATTCAGGTCGCATTGCGTTTAGACTAAAGTCACATTCGAAAACATCAGATTCCAGTCAGATTTGGACTAACTCTTGACGTGGCCTGAATCTGATGGGGAAAGATCTGATTTGAAGCACTTTGGAGCGAAAAGAAAAAATCCGATGTGTGTCACTTGAGGGCAGAAAAAAAATCCGATTTGGTTTTCAGCGTAAACGGGGCCAACGTGCACTGCAAAAAGTCAGTGTTCAAAAACGAGAAAAAAAAATACAAAAATTAGGGGTATTTTATTTGAACTAAGCAAAATTATCTGCCAATAGAACAAGAATATTTGGCTTGTCAAGATTTTCCAAAACAAGTCAAATTAGCTAACCTCAATGGACCCAAAAATATAAAATCTTATGTATGGCCGCGCAAGTCCCGGGATGCCCAAAATGTCCCATGGGGAGGGGGGGATAAAAGTTGGAAAAGTTGGCAAAAGTCCAAAAAATTTTCTAAATACCCACCCAGGTTCGAGTCCCATAAGTTCCGCCGCCGGCTTGGATGCCCAAAATGTCCAAAACGCACCAAGCAAAGTCCCACGGGAAGGCGGGGAGAAAAGTGAGAATAGTCGTTAAAATGTTCAAAAATCACACCCGGGTTCGAGTGCCAGACTTGTGGCACTCCATGTGGGACTCGAACCTGGGTAGGTATTTTGAACATGTTTGGGACTTTTGCCAACTTTTCCAACTTTTATCCCCCCCTCCCCGTGGGACTCGGCTGGGTGTGTTATGGACATTTTGGGCATCCCGGGACTTGCGCGGCCGGCGGCGGGACTTGTGGGACTCGAACCTGGGTAGGTATTTTGAACATTTTTGGGGACTTTTGACCACTTTTCTCACTTTTCTCCCCCACTTCCGGTGGGACTTTGCTGGGTGCGTTTTGGACTTTTTTTGCATCCCGGGACTTGTGCGGCCGGCGGCGGGACTCGTGGGACTGGAACCCGGGGAGGTATTTTGGACAAAATTGGGACTTTTGACCATTTTGGCCGCCTTTTCCCCTATTCTTCCCCGCCATTGCTGGGTGTGTTTTGGACATTTGGACAAAAATAGTTTCAAGCATGTTTTACTCAATATAGGTCATCAAATCTCAGCAACAAGCTGTAATATCTTACTGAGATCATTTAGGACCAAAACCCTTAAAACAAGTAAAACACTCTAACATAAAATCTGCTTAGTGAGAAGAATTCTCTTATCAGGCAGAAATTAAGCAAATATCACCCTTATTTGAGATATTTAATCTTACTTAGATTTCAGTTTTTGCAGTCTTTTCCCCGTGCACACGAATGACGCACTTCCCCTAAAGCTGACGAAAAAGTCACATTCAGGTCGCATTGCGTTTAGACTAAAGTCACATTCGAAAACATCAGATTCCAGTCAGATTTGGACTAACTCTTGACGTGGCCTGAATCTGATGGGGAAAGATCTGATTTGAAGCACTTTGGAGTAGGGATGTCCGATAATGGCTTTTTGCCGATATCCGATATTCCGATATTGACCAAACCCTTAATTACCGATACCGATATCAACCGATACCGATATATACAGTCGTGGAATTAACACATTATTATGCCTAATTTGGACAACCAGGTATGGTGAAGATAAGGTCCTTTTAAAAAATTAAAATAAAATAAGATACATTAATTTTAAAACATTTCTTGAATAAAAAAGAAAGTAAAACAATATAAAAACAGTTACATAGCAACTAGTAATTAATGAAAATGAGTAAAATTAACTGTTAAAGGTTAGTACTATTAGTGGACCAGCAGCACGCACAATCATGTGTGCTTACGGACTGTATCCCTTGCAGACTGTATTGATATATATTGATATATAATGTAGGAACCAGAATATTAATAACAGAAAGAAACAACCCTTTTGTGTGAATGAGGGGAGGGAGGTTTTTTGGGTTGGTGTACTAATTGTAAGTGTATCTTGTGTTTTTTGTGTTGATTTAATAAAAAAACAAACAAAAAACAAAACAAAAAAACGATACTGATAATAAAAAACGATTACGGTAATTTCCGATATTACATTTTAGAGCGATTATCGACCGATAATATCGGCAGACTGATATTATCGGACA
Source organism: Entelurus aequoreus (assembly GCF_033978785.1). Classification (NCBI taxonomy): domain Eukaryota; kingdom Metazoa; phylum Chordata; class Actinopteri; order Syngnathiformes; family Syngnathidae; genus Entelurus; species Entelurus aequoreus. The sequence goes on along the minus strand of NC_084739.1, from coordinate 8,931,096 downwards.
TCTCTACTTTGGAGCGAAAAAAAAAAATCTGATGTGTGTCACTTGAGGGTAGGGATGTCCGATAATGGCTTTTTGCCGATATCCGATATTCCGATATTGTCCAACTCTTTAATTACCGATACTGATATCAACCGATACCGATATCAACCGATATATGCAGTCGTGGATTTAACACATTATTATGCCTAATTTGGACAACCAGGTATGGTGAAGATAAGGTACTTTAAAAAAAATAAATAAATAAATAACTAAGATAACTAAATTAAAAACATTTTCTTGAATAAAAAAGAAAGTAAAACAATATAAAAACAGTTACATAGCAACTAGTAATGAATGAAAATTAGTAAAATTAACTGTTAAAGGTTAGTACTATTAGTGGACCAGCAGCACGCACAATCATGTGTGCTTACGGACTGTATCCCTTGCAGACTGTATTGATATATATTGATATATAATGTAGGAACCGGAATATTGATAACAGAAAGAAATGGGGGGAGGGAGGTTTTTTGGGTTGGTGCACTAATTGTAAGTGTATCTTGTGTTTTTTATGTTGATTTAATAAAAAAATAAATTAAAAAAACGATACAGATAATAAAAAAACCGATACCGATAATTTACGATATTACATTTTAACGCATTTATCGGCCGATAATATCGGCCCTACTTGAGGGCAAAAAAAAAAATCCGATTTGGTTTTCAGCGTAAACGGGGGCCAACGTGCTGCCATCATTGCCCTCCAGAAAGTGTTCCAATAACGCCACCATCTCTCCCCTCTCTGCGCTGCCTCGCCACCATTTAGACAAACCGGCCAAACCTCTGCCGTCGGTTGCACTCAGTCTGTTTTTTATGTTGATTTAATAAAAAAAACCAAAAAAAACCGATGCTGATAATAAAAAACGATACAGATAATTTCCGATATTACATTTCTAAAGCATTTATCGACCGATAATATCGGTCTGCCGATATTATCGGACATCTCTACTTTGGAGCGAGAAAAAAAAATCCGATGTGTGTCACTTGAGGGTAGGGATGTCCGATAATGTCTTTTTGACGATATTCCGATATTCCGATATTGTCCAACTCTTTAATTACAGATACTGATATGAACCGATACCGATATCAACTGATATATGCAATATAAAAACAGTTACATAGAAACTAGTAATGAATGAAAATGAGTAAAATTAACTGTTAAAGGTTAGTACTATTAGTGGACCAGCAGCACGCACAATCATGTGTGCTTACGGACTGTATCCCTTGCAGACTGTATTGATATATATTGATATATGATGTAGGAACCAGAATATTAATAACAGAAAGAAACAACCCTTTTGTGTGAATGAGTGTAAATGGGGGAGGGAGGTTTTTTGGGTTGGTGCACTAATTGTAAGTGTATCTTGTGTTTTTTATGTTGATTTAATAAAAAAACAAACAAAAAACAAAACAAAAAAACGATACTGATAATAAAAAACGATACCGATAATTTCCGATATTACATTTCTAAAGCATTTATCGACCGATAATATCGGCAGACCAATATTATCGGACATCTCTACTTTGGAGCGAGAAAAAAAAATCCGATGTGTGTCACTTGAGGGTAGGGATGTCCGATAATGTCTTTTTGACGATATTCCGATATTCCGATATTGTCCAACTCTTTAATTACAGATACTGATATGAACCGATACCGATATCAACTGATATATGCAATATAAAAACAGTTACATAGAAACTAGTAATGAATGAAAATGAGTAAAATTAACTGTTAAAGGTTAGTACTATTAGTGGACCAGCAGCACGCACAATCATGTGTGCTTACGGACTGTATCCCTTGCAGACTGTATTGATATATATTGACTATATGATGTAGGAACCAGAATATTAATAACAGAAAGAAACAACCCTTTTGTGTGAATGAGTGTAAATGGGGGAGGGAGGTTTTTTGGGTTGGTGCACTAATTGTAAGTGTATCTTGTGTTTTTTATGTTGATTTAATAAAAAAACAAACAAAAAACAAAACAAAAAAACGATACTGATAATAAAAAACGATACCGATAATTCCGATATTACATTTCTAAAGCATTTATCGACCGATAATATCGGCAGACCAATATTATCGGACATCTCTACTTTGGAGCGAAAAAAAAAAATCCGATGTGTGTCACTTGAGGGTAGGGATGTCCGATAATGGCTTTTTGCCGATATTCCGATATTGTCCAACACTTTAATTACCGATACTGATATCAACCGATACCGATATCAACCGATATATGCAATATAAAAACAGTTACATAGAAACTAGTAATGAATGAAAATGAGTAAAATTAACTGTTAAAGGTTAGTACTATTAGTGGACCAGCAGCACGCACAATCATGTGTGCTTACGGACTGTATCCCTTGCAGACTGTATTGACATATATTGATATATGATGTAGGAACCAGAATATTGATAACAGAAAGAAATGGGGGTGAGGGAGGTTTTTTTGGGTTGGTGCACTAATTGTAAGTGTATCTTGTGTTTTTATGTTGATTAATTTTTAAAAAAATAAATAAATAAAAAAAAAACGATACAGATAATAAAAAAAACCGGATACCGATAATTTACGATATTACATTTTAACGCATTTATCGGCCGATAATATCGGCCCTACTTGAGGGCAAAAAAAAAAATCCGATTTGGTTTTCAGCGTAAACGGGGCCAACGTGCTGCCATCATTGCCCTCCAGAAAGTGTTCCAATAACGCCACCATCTCTCCCCTCTCTGCGCTGCCTCGCCACCATTTAGACAAACCGGCCAAACCTCTACCGTCGGTTGCACTCAGTCAGGAAAAAAAAAGTGGGATCAACATACAAATGATAACAGAGTTGGGTAAGCTGAGCCTCTCGTCCTCCGCTGCCGCCCACCCGCCAGCCCGCTCATCCGTCCGTCCGTCCGTCCGCCGCGCTCCTCATCAGCTTGTCTTCATGCTCTCTGGCTGCAAGTCCAGGCCCACGCTACTCTCATGGCTTCCCTTTGAAAACATTTGGATTCTTCCTCCTAGTTGAAATTGACTGTCTTGTTTGAGGCCCTTTTCTTTTAATGATTTTTTTTTTTTTTTTTTGCTTTTGTTTTTCTTCCCCCCCCACACTTGAGTTGCGTTTGCAGAGCATCCCTAAGGTCTTTGATCATGTCGGCTCTGTCCTTGTGGCTGTTTTCATAGGCAACAACCTCCCTCCTGCCCTCCATTCCTCCTCCTCCTCCTCCTCAGTTCTTCGGACCAGGCTTGTTTTGCATCAGCCTCTCGTCTCGTTGATTGACACTTCTGCTCCCTGGCATCAGCAAGCCTGCAAAGAAATCAGATTTCAAACCAAAGAAACAAAACAAACTTTCTTTTTGTGCAGAAAAAAAAGAAAAAAAAAGAAGTGTTTCTTCTCGCTCGGAACCGTCTTTGTGAAGCCAATCAGATACTCGAATGGCAATTGGGAGGATTTGGATGTGGTGCACTCCTACTCTTATGTGATTATTGTTTTTGGTTTAACATGTGTGGATTATATTCATTTTCAGGGAAAAGTTAAAAAAAAAAAGATGATGATGTGACCAACACATCAATGCAAATGGAGAAAAACAAAAGCATGCCTTTTAAGTCTGCATGAACGTGATAAAGACCATTGTTGAAGTCTCAAAATAATACCGTAAATGTATAGAAATTATTGGTTCTTGTTTCATACAATTGTGTATTTTACATTAAAAAAAAAAATCTAAAAAAAAATCAGAATGAGTGACTTCGACAATGGTTATCGTACTTATTTTTAACTATCCTTTTTAATTAGTTCATTTGTATGTGGCATGAATGCTGCATGCAGTAGATTTTAAAATAAAAATACATGTCTTCCCACTACATTGATAGACAACTAAGATATTATTAATTAAAAATATGATAATTTATGGACTGGACTCTCACAATATTATGTTAGATCCACTATGGACTGGACTCTCACATTATTATGTTAGATCCACTATGGACTGGACTCTCACATTATTATGTTAGATCCACTATGGACTGGACTCTCACAATATTATGTTAAGATCCACTATGGACTGGACTCTCACATTATTATGTTCGGTCCACTATGGACTGACTCTCACAATATTATGCTTGATCCACTATGGACTGGACTCTCACTATTATGTTAGATCCACTATGGACTGGAACTCTCACACTATTATGTTAGATCCACTATGGACTGGACTCTCACATTATTATGTTAGATCCACTATGGACTGGACTCTCACTATAATGTTAGATCCACTATGGACTGGACCTCTCACATTATTATGTTCGATCCACTATGGACTGGACTCTCACAATATTATGCCTTGATCCACTATGGACTGGACTCTCACTATTATGTTAGATCCACTATGGACTGGACTCTCACACTATTATGTTAGATCCACTATGGACTGGACCTCTCACATTATTATGTTAGATCCACTATGGACTGGACTCTCACTATAATGTTAGATCCACTATGGACTGGACTCTCACATTATTATGTTCGATCCACTATGGACTGGACTCTCACAATATTATGCTAGATCCACTATGGACTGGACTCTCACTATAATGTTAGATCCACTATGGACTGGACTCTCACAATATTATGCTAGATCCACTATGGACTGGACTCTCACATTATTATGTTAGATCCACTATGGACTGGACTCTCACAATATTATGCTAGATCCACTATGGACTGGACTCTCACCCTATTATGTTAGATCCACTATGGACTGGACTCTCACACGATTATAAAAATAATGATAATCTATAAAGGAATCTAAATTCTACCAATCTGTGATTGTCATAGTACTATAATGAAGAGGTTATAATTTGTCTAAATATTTACATTAAATTCTGGTTAACATGCTACAGTATAGTTCAAATCATGACGGGTCAAATGCAGAGAATAATTTGGCCACACCTCGTGTGTGTGTGACAATCATTGGTACTTAATTTTGTAGTACATTTCTAAATATTGATAATCCTAAAGTGCACCAAATGCGACGTTATATTATAAAGACCGCCTGAAAGATGTACCTTACGATATTAGCAGTATAGCGGACAGTACACTTGCATATAGCATCATTACCACACAGATCTAATTTAATATATTAGACTTAGACTTTTTATTGTCATTCAAATTTAAACTTTACAGTACAGATAAAAACAAAATTGTGTTGCATTAGCTCATGGTAGTGCAGGATAAAAAAAATCAATAAGGTGCAGATATAAATAAAGAGATTACTGTACAGATAAATATATTGCACTTTTGCATATGCATCCACGTTTATGGATGTATGTTATATTGTCTTTACATTCCAGCCAGTTAATCCATTTTTGGGGGGAATTGAGGGGATTATTATGATGCGTTCAAGAGTCTTACTATTTAAAACTAAAATGGCATTCATGGAAATAATTTTTTTTAAATATTTTGAAATCCCCATTCTTCTTTTTTGTGATTGTATTTGTATAAAAGAAAAATATATATTTTGCTTATTACTAAAAATATATATTTTACCTATTTCAAACCATTTATAAAGATGTATATGTAAGTGTATAGTTATCATAATAATGATCATTGTTGACCCTCCACCTCCTTGTATCGAGTCATATTTGGTGCCTTTTACCTTCGTCCGCCAATGATTCCTTCCCCGTTGATAAAGCGCTATACGTCAAAGTTGACATCTCGCCTCAGCATCCTCCGCTAACTCCCGCTTGCGTTTTCCGCCCGTCTCCAGTGAACGACTCCAACGTTCAATTCTTGGACCAAGACGACGACGACGACCCCGACACGGAGCTGTACCTCACGCAGCCCTTCGCCTGTGGCACCGCCTTCGCCGTCAGCGTCCTGGACTCTCTGATGAGCGCCGTGAGTCCACTCAGCAAGCCACACACGTTCTCCAAATCTCTGCATAGCAAAGTCCGCTAAGTAGTTTCAGTTTCAGTAGTGTGTGTAAGAGTGTTTCAGTAGTGTGTATAAGTGTGTTTCAGTAGTGTGTATAAGAGTGTTTCAGTAGTGTGTGTGTGAGAAAAATATTTCAGTTGTTTATATGAGAGCATTTCAGTAATGTGTTTCAGTAGTGTGTGTAAGAGTGTTTCAGTAGTGTGTATAAGAGTGTTTCAGTAGTGTGTATAAGAGTGTTTCAGTAGTGTGTATAAGAGTGTTTCAGTAGTGTGTATAAGAGTGTTTCAGTAGTGTGTATAAGAGTGTTTCAGTAGTGTGTATAAGAGTGTTTCAGTAGTGTGCATAAGAGTGTTTCAGTAGTGTGTGTAAGAGTGTTTCAGTAGTGTGGGTGAGAGAAAAACATTTCAGTTGTTTATGTGAGAGCATTTCAGTAGTGTGTATAAGAGTGTTTCAGTAGTGTGTATAAGAGTGTTTCAGTAGTGTGTGTGTGAGAAAAATATTTCAGTTGTTTATATGAGAGCATTTCAGTAATGTGTTTCAGTAGTGTGTGTAAGAGTGTTTCAGTAGTGTGTATAAGAGTGTTTCAGTAGTGTGTATAAGAGTGTTTCAGTAGTGTGTATAAGAGTGTTTCAGTAGTGTGTATAAGAGTGTTTCAGTAGTGTGTATAAGAGTGTTTCAGTAGTGTGTATAAGAGTGTTTCAGTAGTGTGCATAAGAGTGTTTCAGTAGTGTGTGTAAGAGTGTTTCAGTAGTGTGGGTGAGAGAAAAACATTTCAGTTGTTTATGTGAGAGCATTTCAGTAGTGTGTATAAGAGTGTTTCAGTAGTGTGTATAAGAGTGTTTCAGTAGTGTGTATAAGAGTGTTTCAGTAGTGTGTATAAGAGTGTTTCAGTAGTGTGTGTGTGAGAAAAATATTTCAGTTGTTTATATGAGAGCATTTCAGTAATGTGTTTCAGTAGTGTGTGTAAGAGTGTTTCAGTAGTGTGTATAAGAGTGTTTCAGTAGTGTGTATAAGAGTGTTTCAGTAGTGTGTATAAGAGTGTTTCAGTAGTGTGTATAAGAGTGTTTCAGTAGTGTGTATAAGAGTGTTTCAGTAGTGTGTGTAAGAGTGTTTCAGTAGTGTGGGTGAGAGAAAAACATTTCAGTTGTTTATGTGAGAGCATTTCAGTAGTGTGTATAAGAGTGTTTCAGTAGTGTGTATAAGAGTGTTTCAGTAGTGTGTATAAGAGTGTTTCAGTAGTGTGTATAAGAGTGTTTCAGTAGTGTGTGTAAGAGTGTTTCAGTAGTGTGGGTGAGAGAAAAACATTTCAGTTGTTTATGTGAGAGCATTTCAGTAGTGTGTATAAGAGTGTTTCAGTAGTGTGTATAAGAGTGTTTCAGTAGTGTGTATAAGAGTGTTTCAGTAGTGTGTATAAGAGTGTTTCAGTAGTGTGTGTGTGAGAAAAATATTTCAGTTGTTTATATGAGAGCATTTCAGTAATGTGTTTCAGTAGTGTGTGTAAGAGTGTTTCAGTAGTGTGTATAAGAGTGTTTCAGTAGTGTGTATAAGAGTGTTTCAGTAGTGTGTATAAGAGTGTTTCAGTAGTGTGTATAAGAGTGTTTCAGTAGTGTGTATAAGAGTGTTTCAGTAGTGTGTGTAAGAGTGTTTCAGTAGTGTGGGTGAGAGAAAAACATTTCAGTTGTTTATGTGAGAGCATTTCAGTAGTGTGTATAAGAGTGTTTCAGTAGTGTGTATAAGAGTGTTTCAGTAGTGTGTATAAGAGTGTTTCAGTAGTGTGTATAAGAGTGTTTCAGTAGTGTGTGTAAGAGTGTTTCAGTAGTGTGGGTGAGAGAAAAACATTTCAGTTGTTTATGTGAGAGCATTTCAGTAGTGTGTATAAGAGTGTTTCAGTAGTGTGTATAAGAGTGTTTCAGTAGTGTGTATAAGAGTGTTTCAGTAGTGTGGGTGAGAGAAAAACATTTCAGTTGTTTATGTGAGAGCATTTTAGCAGTGTGTATAAGAGTGTTTCAGTAGTGTGTTTAAGAGTGTTTCAGTAGTGTGTATAAGAGTGTTTCAGTAGTGTGGGTGAGAGAAAAATATTTCAGTTGTTTATGTGAGAGCATTTTAGTAGTGTGTATAAGAGTGTTTCAGTAGTGTGTATAAGAGTGTTTCAGTAGTGTGGGTGAGAGAAAAACATTTCAGTTGTTTATGTGAGAGCATTTTAGTAGTGTGTATAAGAGTGTTTCAGTAGTGTGTATAAGAGTGTTTCAGTAGTGTGTGTGAGAGAAAAACATTTCAGTTGTTTATGTGAGAGCATTTCAGTAGTGTGTATAAGAGTGTTTCAGTAGTGTGTATAAGAGTGTTTCAGTAGTGTGTATAAGAGTGTTTCAGTAGTGTGGGTGAGAGAAAAACATTTCAGTTGTTTATATGAGAGCATTTCAGTAGTGTGTATAAGAGTGTTTCAGTAGTGTGTGTAAGAGTGTTTCAGTAGTGTGTGTGTGAGAAAAATATTTCAGTTGTTTATGTGAGAGCCTTTCAGTAGTGTGTATAAGAGTGTTTCAGTAGTGTGTGTAAGAGTGTTTCAGTAGTGTGGGTGTGAAAAAAATATTTCAGTTGTTTATGTGAGAGCATTTCAGTATTGTGTATAAGAGTGTTTCAGTAGTGTGTATAAGAGTGTTTCAGTAGTGTGTATAAGAGTGTTTCAGTAGTGTGTGTAAGAGAAAAAAATTTCATTTGTTTATGTGAGAGCATTTCAGTAGTGTGTATAAGAGTGTTTCAGTAGTGTGTATAATAGTGTTTCAGTAGTGTGTATAATAGTGTTTCATTAGTGTGTATAAGAGTGTTTCAGTAGTGTGGGTGAGTGAAAAACATTTCAGTTGTTTATGTGAGAGCATTTCAGTAGTGTGTATAAGAGTGTTTCAGTAGTGTGTATAATAGTGTTTCAGTAGTGTGTATAATAGTGTTTCAGTAGTGTGTATAATAGTGTTTCAGTAGTGTGTATAAGAGTGTTTCAGTAGTGTGGGTGAGAGAAAAACATTTCAGTTGTTTATGTGAGAGCATTTCAGTAGTGTGTATAAGAGTGTTTCAGTAGTGTGTATAATAGTGTTTCAGTAGTGTGTATAATAGTGTTTCAGTAGTGTGTATAATAGTGTTTCAGTAGTGTATAAGAGTGTTTCAGTAGTGTGTATAAGAGTGTTTCAGTAGTGTGGGTGAGAGAAAAACATTTCAGTTGTTTATGTGAGAGCATTTCAGTAGTGTGTATAAGAGTGTTTCAGTAGTGTGTATAATAGTGTTTCAGTAGTGTGTATAATAGTGTTTCAGTAGTGTGTATAATAGTGTTTCAGTAGTGTGTATAAGAGTGTTTCAGCAGTGTGTATAATAGTGTTTCAGTAGTGTGTATAATAGTGTTTCAGTAGTGTATAAGAGTGTTTCAGTAGTGTGTATAAGAGTGTTTCAGTAGTGTGGGTGAGAGAAAAACATTTCAGTTGTTTATGTGAGAGCATTTCAGTAGTGTGTATAATAGTGTTTCAGTAGTGTGTATAAGAGTGTTTCAGTAGTGTGTATAAGAGTGTTTCAGTAGTGTGTATAATAGTGTTTCAGTAGTGTGTATAATAGTGTTTCAGTAGTGTATATAAGAGTGTTTCAGTAGTGTGTATAAGAGTGTTTCAGTAGTGTGTATAATAGTGTTTCAGTAGTGTGTATAAGAGTGTTTCAGTAGTGTGTATAATAGTGTTTCAGTAGTGTGGGTGAGAGAAAAACATTTCAGTTGTTTATGTGAGAGCATTTCAGTAGTGTGTATAAGAGTGTTTCAGTAGTGTGTATAATAGTGTTTCAGTAGTGTGTATAATAGTGTTTCAGTAGTGTGTATAATAGTGTTTCAGTAGTGTGTATAAGAGTGTTTCAGCAGTGTGTATAATAGTGTTTCAGTAGTGTGTATAATAGTGTTTCAGTAGTGTATAAGAGTGTTTCAGTAGTGTGTATAAGAGTGTTTCAGTAGTGTGGGT